>NW_027206668.1:1210000-1422500 GCF_032191515.1 Phaenicophaeus curvirostris
CTTAGAGCATTCTAGGACCCTTCTAGGACCCCAGGAATATTCTAGAACCCCCTGGGACCACCTTAGGGCCTTCTAGTACCGTTCTAGGACCACCAGAAACCCTCTAGAGCCCCCTGTGACCCCCTTAGGGCCTTCTAGGACCCTTCTCGGACCACCAGGAACCCTCTAGAGCCCCCTGTGACACTCTTAGGGCCTTCTAGGACTCTTCTAGGACCACGAGGAAACCATCTAGAGCCCCCTGGGTCCCGCTTAGGGCCTTCTAGGACCATGGTAAGACCCCGGGGAACCCTCTAGAGCACCCTGGGTCCTCTATACAGCCTTCTAGGACCCTTCTAGGACCACCAGGATCCCTCTAGAGCCCCCTGGGACCCACTTAGGGCCATCTAGGGGTCTTCTAGGACCACGAGTAACCATCTAGAGACCCGTGGGATGACTTAAGGGCCTTCTAGGGGTCTTCTAGGGCCACGAGTAACCATCTAGAGACATGTGGGACCACTTAAGGGCCTTCTTGGACACTTCTTGGTAAACAAGAGACCCTCTAGACCCCCCTGGGACCGCTTAGAGTCTTCTAGGTCCATTCTATGAGCCCCAGGAAACACATAGAGCCCCCTGGGACCCCTTTAGGGCCTTCTAGGACCCTTCTAGGACCACCAGGAGCCCTCTAGAGCCCCCTAGGACCCACTTAGGGCCTTCTAGGACTCTTCTAGTACCCCCAGGGACCCTCTAGAGCCACCTGGGACCCTTTTAGGGCCTTCTAGGACCCTCCTAGGACCCACGGGTACCCTCTAGAGCCCTCTGGGACCCTTCTAGGGCTTTCTTGGACCCTTTTAGAATCACCAGGAACCCTCCAGAGTCCCCTGGGACCCTTCTAGGGCTTTCTAGGACCCTTCTAGGACCACGAGGAACACTCTAGAGCCCCCGGGACCATTTTAGGGCATTCTAGGACCCTTCTAGGGCCCCCAGGGACCCTCTAGAGCCCCCTGGGACCCAATTAGGGCCTTCTAAGACCCTTCTAGGACTACCAGGAGCCCTCTATAGCCCTCTAGGACACCTTTTTGCACATTCTAGGACACTTCTAGTGCCCCCAGAGACCCTGTAGAGCTCCCTGGGAGTCTTTAGGGCCTACTAGGGCCCTTCTAGGATCACCAGGAACCCTCTAGAGCCCTCTGGGACCCACTTAGGGCCTTCTAGGACCCTTCTAGGACCACGAGGAACCCTCTAGAGCCACCTGGGACCCCCTTAGGGCATTCTAGGACCCTTCTAGTGCCCCCAGGGACCCTCTAGAGCCCCCTGGGACCCCCTTAGGGCTTTCTAAGACCCTTCTAGGACCACCAGGAGCCCTCTATAGCCCTCTGGGACCCTCTTTGCGCCTTCTAGGACCCTTCTAGTGCCCCCAGGGACACTCTAGAGCCCCCTGGGACTCTTTAGGTCCTAGTAGGACCCTTCTAGGACCACGAGAAACCCTCTAGAGCCCCCTGGGACCTCCTTAGGTCCTTCTAGGACCGTTCTAGGGTCACCAGGAACCCTCTAGAGCCCTCTGGGACCCACTTAGGGCCTTCTAGGACCCTTCTAGGACCACGAGGAACTCTCTAGAGCCCCCTGAGACTTGCTTAAGGCCTTCTAGGACTCTTCTAGGACCACGAGAAACCATCTAGAGCCCCCTGGGACCCACATAGGGCATTCTAGGTTCATTTTAAGACCCTGGGAAACCCTCTAGAGCCTCGTGGTACCACTTAGAGCCTTGTAGGACCCTTCTAGGACCAGAAGGAACCCTCTAGAGCCCCCTGGGACCCCCTTAAGGCCTTCTAGGACAATTCTAGCGCCCCCAGGGACCCTCTAGAGCCCCCTGGGACACACTTAGGGCCTTCTAGGACCCTTCTAGGACACAGGGAACCCTCAAGAGCCCCCTGGGACCCCCTTAGGGCTTTCTAGGGCCATGGTAAGACCCTGGGGAACCCTCCAGAGCACCCTGGGTCCTCTTTAGTGCCTTCTAGTACCCTTCTAGGGCCCCCAGGGACCTTCTAGTGCCCCCTGGTTACCCTTTGAGCCTTCTAGAACCCTTCTAGGAGCCCCAGGAACCCTCTAGAGCCCGCTGGGACCACCTTAGGGCCTTCTAGGACACTTCTAGGACCACAAGGAACCCTCTAGAGCCCCCTGGGACCCCTTTAGGGCCTTCTAGGACAATTCTAGGGCCGCCACGGTCCGTCTAGAGCCCCCTGGGACCCCTTTAGGGCCTTCTAGGACCCTTCTAGGACCACCAGGAGCCCTCTAGAGCTCCCTAGGACCCACTTAGGGCCTTCTAGGACTCTTCTAGTACCCCCAGGGACCCTCTAGAGCCCGCTGGGACCCCCTTAGGGCCTTCTAGGACAATTCTAGGGCCGCCAGGGTCCCTCTAGAGCCCCCTGGGACCCCTTTAGGGCCTTCTAGGACCCTTCTAGGGCCACCAGGAGCCCTCTAGAGCCCCCTAGGACCCACTTAGGGCCTTCTAGGACTCTTCTAGTACCCCCAGGGACCCTCTAGAGCCCCCTGGGACCCTTTTAGGGCCTTCTAGGACCCTCCTAGGACCCACGGGTACCCTCTAGAGCCCTCTGGGACCCTTCTAGGGCTTTCTTGGACCCTTTTAGAATCACCAGGAACACTCCAGAGTCCCCTGGGACCCTTCTAGGGCTTTCTAGGACCCTTCTAGGACCACGAGGAACCCTCTAGAGCCCCCTGGGACCATTTTAGGGCCTTCTAGGACCCTTCTAGGACCACGAGAAACCATCTATAGCTCTCTGGGACCCCTTTAGGGCGTTCTAGGACTCTTCTAGGGTCCCCAGAGACCGTCTAGAGCCCCCTGGGATGCCTTAGAGCCTTCGAGGACCCTTCTAGGACCACGAGGAACCCTCTAGAGCCCACTGGGACCCCTTTAGGGCCTTCTAGGACAATTCTAGGGCCGCCAGGGTCCCTCTAGAGCCCCCTGGGACCACTTTAGGGCCTTCTAGGACAATTCTAGGACCACCAGGAGCCCTCTAGAGCCCCCTAGGACCCACTTAGGGCCTTCTAGGTCTCTTCTAGTACCCCCAGGGACCATCTAGAGCCCGCTGGGACCCCCTTAGGGCCTTCTAGGACAATTCTAGGGCCGCCAGGGTCCCTCTAGAGCCCCCTGGGACCCCTTTAGGGCCTTCTAGGACCCTTCTAGGACCACCAGGAGCCCTCTAGAGCCCCCTAGGACCCACTTAGGGCCTTCTAGGACTCTTCTAGTACCCCCAGGGACCCTCTAGAGCCCCCTGGGACCCTTTTAGGGCCTTCTAGGACCCTCCTAGGACCCACGGGTACCCTCTAGAGCCCTCTGGGACCCTTCTAGGCCTTTCTTGGACCCTTTTAGAATCACCAGGAACCCTCCAGAGTCCCCTGGGACCCTTCTAGGGCTTTCTAGGACCCTTCTAGGACCACGAGGAACCCTCTAGAGCCCCCGGGACCATTTTAGGGCCTTCTAGGACCCTTCTAGGACCACGAGAAACCATCTATAGCTCTCTGGGACCCCTTTAGGGCGTTCTAGGACTCTTCTAGGGTCCCCAGAGACCGTCTAGAGCCCCCTGGGATGCCTTAGAGCCTTCGAGGACCCTTCTAGGACCACGAGGAACCCTCTAGAGCCCGCTGGGACCCCCTTAGGGCATTCTAGGACCCTTCTAGGGCCCCCAGGGACCCTCTAGAGCCCCCTGGGACCCCTTTAGGGCCTTCTAGGACCCTTCTAGGACCCACGGGTACCCTCTAGAGCCCTCTGGGACCCTTCTAGGCCTTTCTTGGACCCTTTTAGAATCACCAGGAACACTCTAGAGCCCCCGGGACCCTTCTAGGGCCTTCTAGGCACCTTCTAGGACCACGAGAAACCATCTATAGCTCTCTGGGACCCCTTTAGGGCCTTCTAGGACAATTCTAGGGCCGCCAGGGTCCCTCTAGAGCCCTCTGGGACACCTTTTTGCACATTCTAGGACACTTCTAGTGCCCCCAGAGACCCTCTAGAGCTCCCTGGGAGTTTTAGGGCCTACTAGGACCCTTCTAGGATCACCAGGAACCCTCTAGAGCCCTCTGGGACCCACTTAGGGCCTTCTAGGACCCTTCTAGGACCACGAGGAACCCTCTAGAGCCCCCTGGGACCCCCTTAGGGCATTCTAGGACCCTTCTAGGGCCCCCAGGGACCCTCTAGAGACCCCTGGGACTTGCTTAAGGCCTACTAGGACCCTTCTAGGACCACAAGGAACCCTCTAGAGCCCCCTGGGACCCCTTTAGGGCCTTCTAGGACAATTCTAGGGCCGCCAGGGTCCCTCTAGAGCCCCCTGGGACCCCTTTAGGGCCTTCTAGGACCCTTCTAGGACCACCAGGAGCCCTCTAGAGCCCCCTAGGACCCACTTAGGGCCTTCTAGGACTCTTCTAGTACCCCCAGGGACCCTCTAGAGCCCCCTGGGACCCTTTTAGGGCCTTCTAGGACTCTCCTAGGACCCACGGGTACCCTCTAGAGCCCTCTGGGACCCTTCTAGGCCTTTCTTGGACCCTTTTAGAATCACCAGGAACCCTCTAGAGCCCCCGGGACCCTTCTAGGGCCTTCTAGGCACCTTCTAGGACCACGAGAAACCATCTATAGCTCTCTGGGACCCCTTTAGTGCGTTCTAGGACTCTTCTAGGGTCCCCAGAGACCGTCTAGAGCCCCCTGGGATGCCTTAGAGCCTTCGAGGACCATTCTAGGACCACGAGGAACCCTCTAGAGCCCCCTGGGACCCCCTTAGGGCATTCTAGGACCCTTCTAGGGCCCCCAGGGAACATCTAGAGCCCCCTGGGAGTCTTTAGGGCCTACTAGGACCCTTCTAGGATCACCAGGAACCCTCTAGAGCCCTCTGGGACCCACTTAGGGCCTTCTAAGACCCTTCTAGGACCACCAGGAGCCCTCTATAGCCCTCTGGGACACCTTTTTGCACATTCTAGGACACTTCTAGTGCCCCCAGAGACACTCTAGAGCTCCCTGGGAGTTTTAGGGCCTACTAGGACCCTTCTAGGATCACCAGGAACCCTCTAGAGCCCTCTGGGACCCACTTAGGGCCTTCTAGGACCCTTCTAGGACCACGAGGAACCCTCTAGAGCCCCCTGGGACCCCCTTAGGGCATTCTAGGACCCTTCTAGGGCCCCCAGGGACCCTCTAGAGCCCCCTGGGACCCCTTTAGGGCCTTCTAGGACCCTTCTAGGACCCACGGGTACCCTCTAGAGCCCTCTGGGACCCTTCTAGGCCTTTCTTGGACCCTTTTAGAATCACCAGGAACCCTCTAGAGCCCCCGGGACCCTTCTAGGGCCTTCTAGGCACCTTCTAGGACCACGAGAAACCATCTATAGCTCTCTGGGACCCCTTTAGGGCCTTCTAGGACAATTCTAGGGCCGCCAGGGTCCCTCTAGAGCCCCCTGGGACCCCTTTAGGGCCTTCTAGGACCCTTCTAGGACCACCAGGAGCCCTCTATAGCCCTCTGGGACACCTTTTTGCACATTCTAGGACACTTCTAGTGCCCCCAGAGACCCTCTAGAGCTCCCTGGGAGTTTTAGGTCCTACTAGGACCCTTCTAGGATCACCAGGAACCCTCTAGAGCCCTCTGGGACCCACTTAGGGCCTTCTAGGACCCTTCTAGGACCACGAGGAACCCTCTAGAGCCCCCTGGGACCCCCTTAGGGCATTCTAGGACCCTTCTAGGGCCCCCAGGGACCCTCTAGAGACCCCTGGGACTTGCTTAAGGCCTACTAGGACCCTTCTAGGACCACAAGGAACCCTCTAGAGCCCCCTGGGACCCCTTTAGGGCCTTCTAGGACAATTCTAGGGCCGCCAGGGTCCCTCTAGAGCCCCCTGGGACCCCTTTAGGGCCTTCTAGGACCCTTCTAGGACCACCAGGAGCCCTCTAGAGCCCCCTAGGACCCACTTAGGGCCTTCTAGGACTCTTCTAGTACCCCCAGGGACCCTCTAGAGCCCCCTGGGACCCTTTTAGGGCCTTCTAGGACCCTCCTAGGACCCACGGGTACCCTCTAGAGCCCTCTGGGACCCTTCTAGGCCTTTCTTGGACCCTTTTAGAATCACCAGGAACCCTCTAGAGCCCCCGGGACCCTTCTAGGGCCTTCTAGGCACCTTCTAGGACCACGAGAAACCATCTATAGCTCTCTGGGACCCCTTTAGGGCGTTCTAGGACTCTTCTAGGGTCCCCAGAGACCGTCTAGAGCCCCCTGGGATGCCTTAGAGCCTTCGAGGACCATTCTAGGACCACGAGGAACCCTCTAGAGCCCCCTGGGACCCCCTTAGGGCATTCTAGGACCCTTCTAGGGCCCCCAGGGAACCTCTAGAGCCCCCTGGGAGTCTTTAGGGCCTACTAGGACCCTTCTAGGATCACCAGGAACCCTCTAGAGCCCTCTGGGACCCACTTAGGGCCTTCTAAGACCCTTCTAGGACCACCAGGAGCCCTCTATAGCCCTCTGGGACACCTTTTTGCACATTCTAGGACACTTCTAGTGCCCCCAGAGACCCTCTAGAGCTCCCTGGGAGTTTTAGGGCCTACTAGGACCCTTCTAGGATCACCAGGAACCCTCTAGAGCCCTCTGGGACCCACTTAGGGCCTTCTAGGACCCTTCTAGGACCACGAGGAACCCTCTAGAGCCCCCTGGGACCCCCTTAGGGCATTCTAGGACCCTTCTAGGGCCCCCAGGGACCCTCTAGAGCCCCCTGGGACACACTTAGGGCCTTCTAGGACCCTTCTAGGACACAGGGAACCCTCAAGAGCCCCCTGGGACCCCCTTAGGGCTTTCTAGGGCCATGGTAAGACCCTGGGGAACCCTCCAGGTCACCCTGGGTCCTCTTTAGTGCCTTCTAGTACCCTTCTAGGGCCCCCAGGGACCTTCTAGAGCCCCCTGGTTACCCTTTGAGCCTTCTAGAACCCTTCTAGGAGCCCCAGGAACCCTCTAGAGCTCGCTGGGACCCCCTTAGGGCCTTCTAGGACACTTCTAGGACCACAAGGAACCCTCTACAGCCCCCTGGGACCCCTTTAAGGCCTCTAGGACAATTCTAGGGCCGCCAGGGTCCGTCTAGAGCCCCCTGGGACCCCTTTAGGGCCTTCTAGGACCACCAGGAGCCCTCTAGAGCCCCCTAGGACCCACTTTAGGGCCTTCTAGGACTCTTCTAGTACCCCCAGGGACCCTCTAGAGCCCGCTGGGACCCATTTAGGGCCTTCTAGGACCCTCCTAGGACCCACGGGTACCCTCTAGAGCCCTCTGGGACCCTTCTAGGGCTTTCTTGGACCCTTTTAGAATCACCAGGAACCCTCCAGAGTCCCCTGGGACCCTTCTAGGGCTTTCTAGGACCCTTTTAGAATCACCAGGAACCCTCCAGAGTCCCCTCGGACCCTTCTAGGGCTTTCTAGGACCCTTCTAGGACCACGAGGAACCCTCTGGATATCCCTGTGGTCCCCTTAGGGCCTTCTAGGACCCTTCTAGGACCACAAGGAACCTTCTAGAGCCCTCTGTGACACATTTTGTGCCTTCTAGGAGACTTTTAGTGCCCCCAGGGACCCTCTAGGCCCCCCTGTGACCCATTTAGGGCCTTCTAGGACAATTCTAGGGCCCCCAGGGACACTCTAGAGCCCCGTGGGACCCCTTAGAGCATTCTAGGACACTTCTAGGAGCCCCAGGAACCTTCTAGAACCCTCTGGGACCCACTTAGGCCCTTCTAGGACCCTTCTAGGACCACCAGGAACCTTCTAAAGCCCTCTGGGACCCCCTTAAAGCCTTCTAGGACCCTTCTAGTGCTCCCAGGAACCCTCTAGAGCCCCCTGGGACCCCTTTATGGCCTTCTAAGACCCTTCTAGGACCAGAAGGAACCCTCTAGAGCCCCCAGGGACTCCCTTAGGGCCTTCTAGGACCCTTCTAGGATCACCAGGATCCCTTTAGAGCCTTCTGGGACCCACTTAGGTCCTTCTAGTACCGTTCTAGGACCACGAGAAACTCTCTACAGCCCCCTGGGACGCCCTTAGGGCCTTCTAGGACCCTTCTAGGACCACGAGAAACCATCTAGAGCTCCCTGGGAACCCCTTACGGCCTTCTAGGATCATTGTAAGACCCCGGGGAACCCTCTAGAGCTCCCTGGGACCTCTTTAGACCCTTCTAGGGCCCTTCTAGGACCACCAGGGACACTCTAGAGCCCTCTGGGACCCCCTTAGGGCCTTCTAGGACCATTCTAGTGCCCCCAGGGACCCTCTAGAGCCCTCTGGGACCCCTTTAGGTCCTTCTAGGACCCTTCTAGGGCCACCAGGGACACTCTAAAGCCCCCTGGGACCCCCTTAGGGCCTGCTAGGTGTCTTCTACGACCACGAGGAACCATCTAGAACCCACTGGGACCACTTAGGACCTTCTAGGACAATTGTATGACCCCAGGGAACCCCCTAGAGTCGTCTGGGACCCCCTTAGGGCCTACTAGGACCATTGTAAGACCCCAGGGAACACTCTAGAGTCCCCTAGGACTCCTTAAGGCCTTCTAGGACCCTTCTAGGACCACGAGAAAGCCTCTAGAGCCCCCAGGGACTCCCTTAGGGCCTTCTAGGACCCTTCTAGGATCACCAGGAACCCTCTAGAGCCATCTGGGACCCACTTAGGACCTTCTAGGACCCTTCTAGGACCACGAGAAACCATCCAGAGCCCCCTGGGACTCCTTAGAGCCTTCTAGGACCCTTCTAGGAGTCCCTGAATCCCTCTAGAGCCCCATGGGACCCACTTAGGTCCTTCTAGGACACTTCAAACACCACCAGCATCCCTCTAGAGCTCACTGGGAAGCATTTAGGGCCTTCTAAGACCCTTCTAGGACCACGAGGAACCCTCTAGAGCCCCCTGGGACCATTTTAGGGCCTTCTAGGTCCCTTCTAGGACCACTAGGAACCATGTAGACCCCCTGGGACAATTTAGGACCTTCTAGGACCATTGTAAGACCATGGGGATCCCTGTAGAGCCCTCTGGGACCCCCTTAGGACCTTCTAGGACCCTTCTAGGACCACCAGGATCCCTCTAGAGCCCCCTGGAACCACCTTAGGGCCTTCTAAAACCCTTCTAGGACCTTGAGGAACCCTCTAGAGCTCTTTGGGACCCCTATAGAAGGGTCTGGAGGCCTTCAGAAGGGTCTGGATGGGCTCTAGAAAGGTCTGGGGGCCTTCAGAATGGCCCTGGGGGGATCTAGAAGGGTCTGGAGGCCTTCAGAAGGGTCCTGAGTGGCTCTAGAAGGGTCTGGGGTCCTTCAGAAGGGCTCTGGGGGGATCTAGAAGGGTCTGGAGGCCTTCAGAAGGGTCCTGAGCGGCTCTAGAATGGTCTGGGGGCATTCAGAAGGGTCTGGATGGGCTCTAGAAGGGTCTGGGGTCCTTCAGAATGGCCCTGGGGGGATCTAGAATGGTCTGGAAGCCATCAGAAGGGCCCTGAGTGGCTCTAGAACCGTCTGGGGGCATTCAGAATGGCCCAGGGGAACTAGAAGGGTCTGGAGACCTTCAGAAGGGTCCTGAGCGGCTCTAGAAGGGTCTGGGGGCCGTCAGAAGGGCCGTGGGTGGGCTCTAGAAGGGTCTGGAGGCCTTCAGAAGGGTCCTGAGGGGCTCTAGAAGGGTCCAACTTGGATCTCAAACGGTCTAGGGCCTTCCGATTGGTCCTGGGGGGCTCTAGAAGGGTCTTGGAACCTTCATAAAGGTCCTGACTGGCTCTAGAAGGGTTCTGAGGGGCTCTAGAAGGGTCTGGGGGCATTCAGAAGGGTCCTGAGGGGCTCTAGAAGGGTCTGGGAGCCTTTAGAAGGGTCCTCGGGGGCTCTAGAAAGTCATAGAAGGGTCTTAGAAGGCCCTAACAGCGTCCCAGGGTGCTCCAGAGGGTTTCCAGAAGTCTTAGAAGAGTCCTACAAGGACCTAAGGAGGTCCCAGGGGGCTCCAGAGGCTTCCTGGTGACTCTAGAAGGGTCCCAGTAAGCCCTAGAAAGGTCCCAGGGGGCTCTAGAGGGTTCCTGGAGACTCTAGAAGAGTCCCAGAAAGCCCTAGAAGGGTCCCACGGGGCTCTAGAGGGTTCTCGTGGGTCCTAGAAGGGTTCTAGAAGGCCCTAAGGGTGCCCAGAGGACTCCAGAGGATTCTTCGTGGTCCTAGAAGAGCTCTAGAAGGCACTAAATAGGTCCAAGGTTGCTCTAGAGGGTTCCTCGTGGTCTTAGATGCGTCCGAGAAGGCCCTAAGGGGTCCCAGGGGGCTCTAGAGGGTCCTTGGGGCACTAGAAGGGTCCTAGAAGGCCTTAAGTGGGTCTCAGGTGGCTCTAGGGGTTTCCTCGTTGTCCTAGAAGGGTCCTAGGAGGCCCTAAGTGGGTCCCAGGGGGCTCTAGAGGGTTTCATGTGTTCCTAGAATAACCCAGAAGGCCCTAAGGAGGTCCCAGGTGGCTCTAGATGGTTTCTCGTGGTCCTAGAAGGGTCATAGAAAGCACTAAGGGGGTCCTAGGGAGCTCTAGAGGGTTCCTCGTGGTGCTAGAATGTACCTAGAAGGCTCTAAGGGGGTCCCAAAGAGCTCTAGAGGGTTCTTCGAGGTCTTAGAAGCATCTGAGAAGGCCCTAAGGGGGTTCCAGGGGGCTCTAGAAGGTCCCTGGGGGCCCTAGAAAGGTCCTAGAAGGCCCTAAGAAGGTCCCAGGTGCCTCTAGAGTGTTCCTCGTGGTCTTAGAAGGGTTCTAGAAGGCCCTATGTGGTCCCAGGGGGCTCTAGAGGGTCCCTGGGACACTAGAAGTGTCCTAGAAGGCCCTAAGTGGGTCTCAGGGTGCTCTAGGGGGTTCCTCGTTGTCCTAGAAGTGTTCTAGGAGGCCCTAAGTGGGTCCCAGGGGGCTCTAGAGGGCTCCTGGTGACTCTAGAAGTCTCCTATAAAGCTCTAGAAGGGTCCCAGGGGGCTCTAGAAGGTACATGGTGACACTAGACGGGTCCTAGAAAGACCTAGAATGGTCCCAGAGGGCTCTAGAGGGTTCCCTTGGGTCCTAGAAGCATCCTAGAAGGCCCTAAAGGGGTCCCAGGGGGCTCTAGATGGTTCCTCGTGGTCTTAAAAGGGTCTTAGAAGGCCCTAAATGGGTCCCAGGGGGCTCTAGAGGGTTCCTCGTGTTTCTAAAAGGGTCCTATAAGGCCCTAAGGGGGTCCCAGGGGTCTCTAGAGGGTTTCTCGTGGTCCTAGAATGGTCCTAGAAGACACTAAGGGGGTCCCAGGGGGTTCTACATGGTTTCTCGTGGTCCTAGAAGGGACCTAGAAGGGTCTAAGTGGGTCCCAGGGGGCCCTAGAGGGTTTCTTGTGGTCCTTGAAGGGTCCTAGACGGTCCTAAAGTGGTCCGAGGGAGTTCTAGAGGGTTCCTGGTTACTCTAGAAGTGTCCTAGAAAGCCCTAGAAGGGTCCAATGGGGCTCTAGAGGGTTCCCTGTGGTCCTTGAAGGGTCCTAGAAGGCCCTAAAATGGTCCCAGGGGTTTCTAGAGGGTTCCTGGTACTCCTAGAAGAGTCCTATAAGGATCCATGCGGTCCCAGGGGGCTCTAGAGGGTCCCTGGGGGCCCTAGAAGGGTCCTAGAAGGCCCTAAAGGGGACCCAGGGGGCTCTAGAGTGTTCGCCGGTGACTTACAATGGTCCTAGAAGGCCCTAAGGGGGTACTAGGGGGCTCTAGGTTGTTTCTCATGGTCCTAGAAGGGCCCTAGAAGGCCCTAAAGTGGTTCCAGGGGGCTTTAGAGTGTTCCCCGGGGTCTTACCATGGTCCTAGAAGGCCCTAAGTGGGTCCCAGGGGGCTCTAGAGGGTTTCTCGTGGTCCTAGAAGGGTCCTAGAAGGCCCTAAACTGGTCCCAGGGGGCTGTAGATTGTTTCTCATGGTCCTAGAAGGGTCCTAGAAGTCCCTAAAGGGGTCCCAGGGGGCTCTAGAGGGTTCCTTGTGGCCCTAGAAGGGTCTTAGAAGGCCCTAAGTGTGCCCAGAGGACTCCAGAGGATTCTTCGTGGTCCTAGAAGAGCTCTAGAAGGCACTAAATGGGTCCAAGGTTGCTCTACAGGGTTCCTCGTGGTCTTAGAAGGGTCCTAGAAGGCTCTAAGGGGTCCCAGTGGGCTCTAGAGGGTCCCTGGGGGTCCTAGAAGGGTCCTAGAAGGCCCTAAGGAGGTCCCAGGGGTCTCTAGAGGGTTTCCCAGGGACTTACAATGATCCTAGAAGGCCCTACGGGGGTCCCAGGTGTCTCTAGAGGGTTTCTCGTGGTCCTAGAAGGGTCCTAGAAGGCCCTAAGGGGGTCCCAGGGGACTCTAGAGGGTTCCTGGTGCCTCTACAAGGGTCTTAGAAAATCCTAGCAATTTCCCAGGGGGTTCTAGATGGTTCCTTGTAGTTCTAGAAGTGTTCTAGAAGGCCTTTAATGGGTCCCATGGGGCTCTAGAGGGTTCCTCGTGGTCCTAGAATGGTCCTAGAATGCCCCAAGGGGTTCCCAGGGGGCTCTAGAGGGTTCCTGGGGCTCCTAGAAGGGTCCTAGAAGGCTCTAAGGGGGTCCCAGTGTGCTCTAGAAGGTCCCTGGGGGCACTAGAAGGGTCCTAGAAGGCACTAAATCGGTCCCAAGGGGCTCTAGAGGGTTCCCCGGCATCTTACAATGGTCCTACATGGCCCTAAGTTGTCCCAGGAGGCTCTAGAGGGTTCCATGTGTTCCTAGAATAACCCAGAACGCCCTAAGGAGGTCCCAGGTGGCTCTAGATGGTTTCTCGTTGTCCTAGAAGGGTCATAGAAGGCTCTAAGGGGGTCCTAGGGAGCTCTAGAGGGTTCCTTGTGGTGCTAGAATGTACCTAGAAGGCTCTAAGGGGGTCCCAGGTGGCTCTAGAGGGTTCTTTGTGGTCTTAGAAGCATCCGAGAAGGCCCTAAGTGGGTCCCAGAGGGCTCTAGAAGGTCCCTGGGGGCCCTAGAAATGTCCTAGAAGGCCCTAAGGAGGTCCCAGGTGCCTCTAGAGAGTTTCTCGTGGTCTTAGAAGGGTTCTAGAAGGCCCTGAGTGGGTCCCAGGGGGCTCTAGAGGGTCCCTGGGACACTAGAAGTGTCCTAGAAGGCCCTAAGTTGGTTTCAGGGTGCTCTAGGGGGTTCCTCATGTCCTAGAATTGTCCTAGGAGGTCCTAAGTGGGTCCCAGGGGGCTCTAGAGGGCTCCTGGTGACTCTAGAAGTCTCCTATAAAGCTCTAGAAGGGTCCCAGAAGGCTCTAGAGGGTTCCTGGTGACACTAGAAGGGTCCTAGAAAGACCTAGAATGGTCCCAGAGGGCTCTAGAGGGTTCCCGTGGGTCCTAGAAGGGTCCTAGAAGGCCCTAAAGGGGTCCCAAGGGGGTCTAGATGGTTCCTCGTGGTCCTAAAAGGGTCTTAGAAGGCCCTAAATGGGTCCCAGGGGGCTCTAGAGGGTTCCTCGTGGTTCTAAAAGGGTCCTAGAAGGCCCTAAAGGGGACCCAGGGGGCTCTAGAGGGTCCTTCGTGGTCTTAGAAGCGTCCGAGAAGGCCCTAAGGGTGTCCCAGGGGGCTCTAGAAGGTCCCTGGGGGCCCTAGAATGGTCCTAGAAGGCCCTAAGGAGGTCCCAGGGGGCTCTAGAGGGTTCCTGGTGGTCCTAGAAGGATTCTAGAAGGCCCTAAGTGGTTCCCAGAGGGCTCTAGAGGGTTTCTCGTTGTCCTAGAAGGGTCCTAGGAGGCCCTAAATGGGGCCCAGGGAGCTCTAGACGGTTCCTCGTGGTCCTAGGAGGATCCTAGAAGGACCTAAGTGGTTCCCAGAGGGCTCTGGATGGTTTCTTGTGGTCTTAGAATGGACCTAGAAGGCCCTAAAGTGGTCCCAGTGAACTCTAGAGGGTTCCTGGGGTTCCTAGAAGGGCCCTAGAAAGGTCTAAGAGGTTCCAGGGGGCTCTAGAGGGTCTCCGGGCGCCCTAGAATAGTCCTAGAAGGCCCTAAAGGGGTCCCAGGGGGCTCTAGAGCGTTCCCCGGGGTCTTACCATGGTCCTAGAAGGCCCTAAGTGGGTCCCAGGGGGCTCTAGAAGGTTTCTCGTGGTCCTAGAAGGGTCCTAGAAAGTCCTAAAGGGGTCCAAGGGAGCTTTAGAGGGTTCCTAGTGAATCTAGAAGTGTCCTAGAAAGCCCTAGAAGGGTCCCAGGGGGCTCTAGAGGTTTCCCTGTGGTCCTTGAAGGGTCCTAGAAGACCCTAAAGTGGTCCCAGGGGGCTCTAGATGGCTCCTGGTGCTCCTAGAAGGGTCCTAGAAGGCTCTAAGCTGTCCCAGGGGACTCTAGAGGGTACCTAGAGGGCCTAGAAGTGACCTAGAAGGCCCTAAAGGGGTCCCAGGGGGCTCTAGATGGTGCCTGTGGGTCCTAGAAGGGTCTTAGAAGGCCCTAAGGTGGTCCCAGGGGGCTCTAGAGGGTTCCTCGTGGTCCTAGAAGGGTTCTACAAAGCCCTAAGGGGTCCCAGTGGGCTCTAGAGGGTTCCTGGTGGTTTTAGAAGGCTCCCAGGGGTCTTTAGAGGGTCCCTGGGGGCCCTAGAAGTATCCTAGAAGGCACTAAAGGGGACCCAGGGGGCTCTAGAGTGTTCCCCGTGGTCTTACAATCGTCCTAGAAGGCCCTAAGGGGGTACCAGGGGTCTCTAGGTTGTTTCTCGTGGTCCTAAAAGGGTCCTAGAAGGCCCTAAAGTGGTCCCAGGGGGCTCTAGAGGGTTCCTGGTGGTCCTAGAAGGGTCCTAGAAGGCACTAAAGGGGTCCCAGGGGTCTCTAGAAGGTTCCCAGGGGTCTTACAATGATCCTAGAAGGCTCTAAGTGGGTCCCATGGGGCTCTAGATGGTTTCTCGTGGTCCTAGAAGGGTCCTAGAAGGCCCTAAAGGGGTCCCAGGGGGCTCTAGATTGTTTCTCGAGGTCCTAGAAGCGTCCTAGAAGGCCGTAAGTGCGTCCCAGGGGGCTCTAGAGGGTTCCTGGTGGTCCTAGAAGGATTCTAGAAGGCCCTAAGTGGTTCTCAGAGGGCTCTAGAGGGTTCCTCGTGGTCCTAGAAGGGTCTTAGAAGGCCATAAAGGGGTCCCAGGGTGCTCTAGAGGTCTTTAGTATGGATCTGGGGGGCTCTAGAAGGGTCTGGGCGCTTTTAGAATGGATGTGAGAAGCTCTAGAAGGGTTCAGGGTCTTTTTGAATCTCCCTGGGGGCTCTAGAAGGGTCTGGGGGCTTTTAGAATTGTCCAGATGGGCTCTAGAAGGGTCTAGGGTCCTTTAGAATGGGTCTGGGGTGCTCTAGAAGGGTCTGGGGTCTTTTAAAATGGACGTGAGAAGATCTAGATGGGTCCAGGGGCCTTTAGAATGTCGCTGAGGGCCTCTAGAAGGGTCTGGGGTCCTCTAGAAGGGACGTGAGATGCTCTAGAAGGGTCCAGGGTCCTTTAGAAGGTCTCTGGCGTCTCTAGAAGGGTCTGGAGGCTTCTAGAAGGGATGTGAGAAGCTCTAGAAGGGTCCAGAGGCCTTTAGAACGTCTCTGGGGGGCTCTAGAAGGGTCTGGGGGCCTTTAGAAAGGACGTGAGAATCTCTAGAAGGGTCCAGGGGCCTTTAGAACGTCTCTGGGGGGCTCTAGTGGGATCTGGGGTCTTTTAGAAGGACTCTGGGGCCCTCTAGAAGGGTCTAGGGTCCATTAGAATGGGTCTGGGAGGATTTAGAAGGGTCTAGATGCCTTTAGAACGTCTCTGGGGGGTCTAGAAGGGTCTGGGGTCTTTTAGAAGCGACGTGAGAAGCTCTAGAAGGGTCCAGGGTCCTTTAGAAGGTCTCTGGGGGGCTCTAGAAGGGTCTGTGGGCATTTAGAAGGGATGTGAGTGGCTGTAGAAGGGTCTGGGCGCCTTTAGAAGGTCTCTGGGGGGCTCTAGAAAGGTCTGGGTTCTTTTAGAAGGGACGTGAGAAGCTCTAGAAGGGTCCAAGGACCTTTAAAATAGTTCTGGGGGCTCTAGAGGAGTCTGGAGGCTGTTAGAATGGTCCAGATGGGCTCTAGAATGGCCTGGTCGCTTTTAGAAGGTCTCTGGGGGGCTCTCGAAGGGTCTGGGTTCTTTTAGAAGGGACGTGAGAAGCTCTAGAAGGGTCCAGGGGCCTTTAGAAGGTCTCTGGGGGGCACTCAAAGGGTCTGGGGGCTTTTAGAAGGGACGTGAGAAGCTCTGGAAGGGTCCAGGGGCCTTTAGAAGGGCTCTGGGGAGTCTAGAATGGTCTGGGGGCCTCTAGAATGGTCCAGAAGGGCTCTAGAATGGTCTTGGCACTTTTAGAAGGGCCCCGGTGGGTGCTAGAATGGTCTGGGGTCTTTTAGAATGGACGTCAGGTGCTCTAGAAGGGTCTGGGGGCTTTTAGAAGGGTCCAGTGGAGCTCTAGGAGGGTCTGGGGGCCTTTAGAAGGGCTCTGGCGGTCTTTAGAGAGGTCTGGGGGCCTTTAGAAGGACTCTGGGGGCCTCTAGAAGGGTCTAGAGGCCTTTAGATTTGTCTAGAGGGGCTCTAGAAGGACTAATCCCCTAACCCTAACACTTAACCCTAACCCCCTATCCCCAACCCTGACCCTAACCGGATAACCATAACCCTAATCCCTATCCCCCTAACCCTAATCCCTAACACCCTAACCCTAACCCTAATCCCTTACACCCTAACCCTAACCCCGTAACCCTAAGCACATAACACTAAACCCTAACCCTAACCCTAACCTTAACCCCTAACCCTAACCCTCACCCTAAACCCTAACCATAACCCTAACCCTAACCCAACCCTGACCCTAACCCTAACCACAAACCCTAACCCCTAACCCTAACTCTAACCCTAACCTTAACCCTAATGACCCTAAACTCTAACCCTCACCCTAACCCCTAACCATAACCATAACCCTAACCATAACCCTAACCCTTATGACCCTAACCCTAGCCCTAACCCTAACTCTAATGACCCTAACCCTAACCCTAAACCTAACCCCTAACCCTAACCCTAACCCTAAACCTAACCCCTAACCCCTAACCCTAATGACCCTAACACTAACCCTAAACCAACCCTAACCCTAACCCTAACCCTAACCCTAAACCCTAACTCTAAACCCTAACCCTAACCCTAACCCTAACCCTAACCATAAACCCTAACCCTAACCCTAACACTAACCCTAACCCCAACCCCTAACCCTAACCCTAAACCTTAACCCTAACCCCTAACCCCTAACCCTAACCCCTAACTCTAACCCCTAACCCCTAACCCTAACCCTAACCCCTAACCCTAACCCCTAACCCTAAACCCTAACTCTAACCATAACCCCTAACCCCTTACCCTAACCCTAATGACCCTAACCCTAACACTAACCCCTAACTTCTAGAGCTTCTCACGTCCCTTCTAAAAGCCCCTGGACCCTTCTAGAGCCCCCTGGGTCCCTTCTAAAAGTGCCAAGACCCTTCTAGAGCCCATCTGGACAATTCTAAAGGCCCCCAGATCCCTCTGGACCCCCCAGAGACCTTCTAAAGGCCCCTGGACCCTTCTAGAGCTTCTCACGTCCCTTCTAAAAGCCCCCAGACCCTTCTAGAGCCCCCCAGAGACATTATAAAGGCCCCTGGACCCTTCTAGAGCTTCTCATGACCCTTTTAAAAGCCCCCAGACCCATCTAGAGCCCCCCAGAGACATTCTAAAGGCACCTGGACCCTTCAAGAGCTTCTCACGCCCATTCTAAAAGAACCCAGACCCTTCTAGAGCCCCCCAGAGAGCTTCAAAAAGACCCTGAACCCTTCTAGAGCTTCTTACATCCCTTCTAAAAGCCCCCAGACCCTTCTAGAGCCCCCCAGATCCAATCTAAAGATATCTAGAGCCCCCTGGGACCCCTTTACGGCCTTCTAAGACCCTTCTAGGACCACGAGGAGCGATCTAGAGCCCCCTGGGACCCCTTAAGGCCTTCTAGGACCCATCTAGGACCACGAGAATCCCTCTAGAGCCCCCTGGGACCCCCTTAGGGCCAACTAGGACCAGTGTAAGACCCTGGGGAACCCTCTAGAGCCCCCTGGGTCCCCTTTAGGGCCTTCTAGGACCCTTCTAGGGACCCCAGGGACCCTCTAGAGCCCACTGGGACTGCCTTAGGGTCTACTAGGACCCTTCTAGGACTATGAGGAGCCCTCTAGAGCCCCCTGGGACACACTTAGGGCCATCTAGGACCCTTCTAGGACCCACGGGAACCATCTAGAGCCCCGTGGGACCCCCTTCGGGCCTTCTAGGACACTTCTAAGTCCTCCAGGGACCCTCTAGAGCCCCCTGGGACCGCTTAGAGCCTTCTAGGACCCTTCTAGGACCTGTGGGTAACCTCTAGAGCCCCCTGGGACCCTTCTAGGGCTTTCTAGGACACGTCTAGAGTCACCAGAAACCCTCTAGAGATCCCTTGGACCCCTTAAGGGCCTTCTAGGACCCTTCTAGGACCACGAGAAAACTTCCAGAGCCCCCTGGGACCCACTTAGGGCCTTCTAGGACCATTTTAAGACCCCGGGGAACCCTGTAGAGCCCCCTGGGACCCCTTTAGGGCCTTCTAAGACCATTTTAAGATATCGGGTAACCCTCTAGAACCCCTGGAACCCCCTTAGGGCCTTCTAGGGCCCTTCTAGTGCAGGCAGGGACCCTCTAGAGCCCCCTGGAATCCACTCAGGGCCTTCTAGGACCATTTTAAGACTCTCTGGAACCATCTAGAGCCCCCTGGGAAAACTTAGAGCATTCTAGGACCCTTCTAGGACCCCAGGAATATTCTAGAACCCCCTGGGACCACCTTAGGGCCTTCTAGTACCGTTCTAGGACCACCAGGAACCCTCTAGAGCCCCCTGTGACCCCCTTAGGGCCTTCTAGGACCCTTCTTGGACCACCAGGAACCCTCTAGAGCCCCCTGTGACACTCTTAGGGCCTTCTAGGACTCTTCTAGGACCACGAGGAAACCATCTAGAGCCCCCTGGGTCCCGCTTAGGGCCTTCTAGGACCATGGTAAGACCCCGGGGAACCCTCTAGAGCACCCTGGGTCCTCTATACAGCCTTCTAGGACCCTTCTAGGACCACCAGGATCCCTCTAGAGCCCCCTGGGACCCACTTAGGGCCATCTAGGGGTCTTCTAGGACCACGAGTAACCATCTAGAGACCCGTGGGATGACTTAAGGGCCTTCTAGGGGTCTTCTAGGGCCACGAGTAACCATCTAGAGACATGTGGGACCACTTAAGGGCCTTCTTGGACACTTCTTGGTCCACAAGAGACCCTCTAGAGCCCCCTGGGACCCCTTAGAGCCTTCTAGGTCCATTCTATGAGCCCCAGGAAACACATAGAGCCCCCTGGGACCCCTTTAGGGCCTTCTAGGACCCTTCTAGGACCACCAGGAGCCCTCTAGAGCCCCCTAGGACCCACTTAGGGCCTTCTAGGACTCTTCTAGTACCCCCAGGGACCCTCTAGAGCCACCTGGGACCCTTTTAGGGCCTTCTAGGACCCTCCTAGGACCCACGGGTACCCTCTAGAGCCCTCTGGGACCCTTCTAGGCCTTTCTTGGACCCTTTTAGAATCACCAGGAACCCTCCAGAGTCCCCTGGGACCCTTCTAGGGCTTTCTAGGACCCTTCTAGGACCACGAGGAACCCTCTAGAGCCCCCGGGACCATTTTAGGGCATTCTAGGACCCTTCTAGGGCCCCCAGGGACCCTCTAGAGCCCCCTGGGACTCCTCAGGGCCTACTAGGACCCTTCTAGGACCACGAGGAACTCTCTAGAGCCCCCTGAGACTTGCTTAAGGCCTTCTAGGACTCTTCTAGGACCACGAGAAACCATCTAGAGCCCCCTGGGACCCACTTAGGGCATTCTAGGTTCATTTTAAGACCCTGGGAAACCCTCTAGAGCCTCGTGGTACCACTTAGAGCCTTGTAGGACCCTTCTAGGACCAGAAGGAACACTCTAGAGCCCCCTGGGACCCCCTTAAGGCCTTCTAGGACAATTCTAGCGCCCCCAGGGACCCTCTAGAGCCCCCTGGGACACACTTAGGGCCTTCTAGGACCCTTCTAGGACACAGGGAACCCTCAAGAGCCCCCTGGGACCCCCTTAGGGCTTTCTAGGGCCATGGTAAGACCCTGGGGAACCCTCCAGAGCACCCTGGGTCCTCTTTAGTGCCTTCTAGTACCCTTCTAGGGCCCCCAGGGACCTTCTAGAGCCCCCTGGTTACCCTTTGAGCCTTCTAGAACCCTTCTAGGAGCCCCAGGAACCCTCTAGAGCCCGCTGGGACCACCTTAGGGCCTTCTAGGACCCTTCTAGGACCACAAGGAACCCTCTAGAGCCCCCTGGGACCCCTTTAGGGCCTTCTAGGACAATTCTAGGGCCGCCAGGGTCCGTCTAGAGCCCCCTGGGACCCCTTTAGGGCCTTCTAGGAACCTTCTAGGACCACCAGGAGCCCTCTAGAGCTCCCTAGGACCCACTTAGGGCCTTCTAGGACTCTTCTAGTACCCCCAGGGACCCTCTAGAGCCCGCTGGGACCCCCTTAGGGCCTTCTAGGACAATTCTAGGGCCGCCAGGGTCCCTCTAGAGCCCCCTGGGACCCCTTTAGGGCCTTCTAGGACACTTCTAGGGCCTCCAGGAGCCCTCTAGAGCCCCCTAGGACCCACTTAGGGCCTTCTAGGACTCTTCTAGTACCCCCAGGGACCCTCTAGAGCCCCCTGGGACCCTTTTAGGGCCTTCTAGGACCCTCCTAGGACCACCAGAAACCCTCTAGAGCCACCTGGGACTCCCGTAGGGCCTTCTAGGATCATTGTAAGCCCCCAGGGAACCCTCTAGAGCCCTCTGGGACCCTTCTAGGGCTTTCTAGGACCCTTTTAGAATCACCAGGAACCCTCTAGAGCACCCTGGGAACGTTCTAGGGCTTTCTTGGACACTTTTAGAGTCACCAGGAACCCTCTAGAGCCCCCTGGGACCCCTCTAGGACCACGAGAAACCCTCTAGAGCTCCCTGGGACTCACTTAGTGCCTTCTAGGACGCTTCTAGGGACACCAGAGACCCTCTAGAGCCCCCTGGGACACACTTAGGGCCTTCTAGGACCCTTCTAGGACCACGAGGAACCCTCTAGAGCCCCCTGAGACCCGCTTAGGACCTTCTAGGACCCTTCTATGACCACGAGGAACCCTCTAGAGCCACCTAGGACCCCCTTAGGGCCTTCTAGAACCCTTCTTGGACCCCCAGGGACCCTCTAGAGCCCACTGGACCACCTTAGGGCCTTCTAGGACCCTTCTAGGACCACGAGAAACAATCTAGAGCCCCCTGGGACCCCCTTAGAGCCAACTAGGACCAGTGTAAGACCCTGGGGAACCCTATAGAGCCCCCTGGGTCCCCTTTAGGGCCTTCTAGGACCCTTCTAGGGACCCCAGGGACCCTCTAGAGCCCACTGGGACTGCCTTAGGGCCTACTAGGACCCTTCTAGGGCTATGAGGAACCCTCTAGAGCCCCCTGGGACACAATTAGGGCCATCTAGGACCCTTCTAGGACCCACGGGAACCATCTAGAGCCCCGTGGGACCCCCTTCGGGCCTTCTAGGACACTTCTAAGTCCTCCAGGGACCCTCTAGAGCCTTCTAGGACCCTTCTAGGACCTGTGGGTACCCTCTAGAGCCCCCTGGGACCCTTCTAGGGCTTTCTAGGACACGTCTAGAGTCACCAGAAACCCTCTAGAGATCCCTTGGACCCCTTAAGGGCCTTCTAGGACCCTTCTAGGACCACGAGAAAACTTCCAGAGCCACCTGGGACCCCCTTAGGGCCTTCTAGGACCATGGTAAGACCCCGGGGAACCCTCCAGAGCACCCTGGGTTCTCTTTAGTGCCTTCTAGTACCCTTCTAGGGCCCCCAGAGACCTTCTAGAGCCCCCTGGTTACACTTTGAGCCTTCTAGAACCCTTCTAGGAGCCCCAGGAACCCTCTAGAGCTTCCTGAGACCCCCTTAGGGCCTTCTAGGACCCTTCTAGGACGGCGAGGAACCCTCTAGAGCCCTCTGGGTCCTCCTTAGGGCCTTCTAGGGCCCTTCTAGTGCAGGCAGGGAAACTCTAGAGCCCCCTGGGACCCACTCAGGGCCTTCTAGGACTCTTCTAGTACCCCCAGGGACCCTCTAGAGCCTGCTGGGACCCTTTTAGGGCCTTCTAGGACCCTCCTAGGACCCACGGGTACCCTCTAGAGCCCTCTGGGACCCTTTTGGGGCCTTTCTTGGACCCTTTTAGAACCACCAGGACCCCTCCAGAGTCCCCTGGGACCCTTCTAGGGCTTTCTAGGACCTTTCTAGGACCACGAGGAACCCTCTAGAGCCCTCGGGACCATTTTAGGGCCTTCTAGGACCCTTCTAGGACTACGAGAAACCATCTATAGCTCTCTGGGACCCCTTTAGGGCGTTCTAGGACTCTTCTAGGGTCCCCAGAGACCGTCTAGAGCCCCCTGGGATGCCTTAGAGCCTTCGAGGACCCTTCTAGGACCACGAGGAACCCTCTAGAGCCCCCTGGGACCCCCTTAGGGCATTCTAGGACCCTTCTAGGGCCCCCAGGGACCCTCTAGAGCCCCCTGGGACCCCCTTAGGGCTTTCTAAGACCCTTCTAGGACCACCAGGAGCCCTCTATAGCCCTCTGGGACCCTCTTTGCGCCTTCTAGGACCCTTCTAGTGCCCCCAGGGACACTCTAGAGCCCCCTGGGACTTCTTAGAGCCTACTAGGACCCTTCTAGGACCACGAGAAACCCTCTAGAGCCCCCTGGGACCTCCTTAGGTCCTTCGAGGACCGTTCTAGGGTCACCAGGAACCCTCTAGAGCCCTCTGGGACCCACTTAGGGCCTTCTAGGACCCTTCTAGGGCCACGAGGAACTCTCTAGAGCCCCCTGAGACTTGCTTAAGGCCTTCTAGGACTCTTCTAGGACCACGAGAAACCATCTAGAGCCCCCTGGGACCCACTTAGGGCATTCTAGGTTCATTTTAAGACCCTGGGGAACCCTCTAGAGCCTCGTGGTACCACTTAGAGCCTTGTAGGACCCTTCTAGGACCAGAAGGAACCCTCTAGAGCCCTCTGGGACCCCCTTAGGGCCTTCTAGGACAATTCTAGCGCCCCCAGGGACCCTCTAGAGCCCCCTGGGACACACTTAGGGCCTTCTAGGACCCTTCTAGGACACAGGGAACCCTCAAGAGCCCCCTGGGACCCCCTTAGGGCTTTCTAGGGCCATGGTAAGACCCTGGGGAACCCTCCAGAGCACCCTGGGTCCTCTTTAGTGCCTTCTAGTACCCTTCTAGGGCCCCCAGGGACCTTCTAGAGCCCCCTGGTTACCCTTTGAGCCTTCTAGAACCCTTCTAGGAGCCCCAGGAACCCTCTAGAGCCCGCTGGGACCCCCTTAGGGCCTTCTAGGACCCTTCTAGGACCACAAGGAACCCTCTAGAGCCCCCTGGGACCCCTTTAGGGCCTTCTAGGACAATTCTAGGGCCGCCAGGGTCCGTCTAGAGCCCCCTGGGACCCCTTTAGGGCCTTCTAGGACCCTTCTAGGACCACCAGGAGCCCTCTAGAGCCCCCTAGGACCCACTTAGGGCCTTCTAGGACTCTTCTAGTACCCCCAGGGACCCTCTAGAGCCACCTGGGACCCTTTTAGGGCCTTCTAGGACCCTCCTAGGACCCACGGGTACCCTCTAGAGCCCTCTGGGACCCTTCTAGGCCTTTCTTGGACCCTTTTAGAATCACCAGGAACCCTCCAGAGTCCCCTGGAACCCTTCTAGGGCTTTCTAGGACCCTTCTAGGACCACGAGGAACCCTCTAGAGCCCCCGGGACCCTTCTAGGGCCTTCTAGGACCCTTCTAGGACCACGAGAAACCATCTATAGGTCTCTGGGACCCCTTTAGGGCGTTCTAGGACTCTTCTAGGGTCCCCAGAGACCGTCTAGAGCCCCCTGGGATGCCTTAGAGCCTTCGAGGACCCTTCTAGGACCACGAGGAACCCTCTAGAGCCCCCTGGGACCCCCTTAGGGCATTCTAGGACCCTTCTAGGGCCCCCAGGGACCCTCTAGAGCCCCCTGGGACCCACTTAGGGCCTTCTAAGACCCTTCTAGGACCACCAGGAGCCCTCTAGAGCCCTCTGGGACACCTTTTTGCACATTCTAGGACACTTCTAGTGCCCCCAGAGACCCTCTAGAGCTCCCTGGGAGTCTTTAGGGCCTACTAGGACCCTTCTAG
Source organism: Phaenicophaeus curvirostris (assembly GCF_032191515.1). Lineage (NCBI taxonomy): Eukaryota > Metazoa > Chordata > Aves > Cuculiformes > Cuculidae > Phaenicophaeus > Phaenicophaeus curvirostris. The sequence continues at coordinate 1,234,178 of NW_027206668.1, forward strand.
GATCACCAGGAACCCTCTAGAGCCCTCTGGGACCCACTTAGGGCCTTCTAGGACCCTTCTAGGACCACGAGGAACCCTCTAGAGCCCCCTGGGACCCCCTTAGGGCATTCTAGGACCCTTCTAGGGCCACCAGGGACCCTCTAGAGCCCCCTGGGACCCCCTTAGGGCTTTCTAAGACCCTTCTAGGACCACCAGGAGCCCTCTATAGCCCTCTGGGACCCTCTTTGCGCCTTCTAGGACCCTTCTAGTGCCCCCAGGGACACTCTAGAGCCCCCTGGGACTCCTTAGGGCCTACTAGGACCCTTCTAGGACCACGAGGAACCCTCTAGAGCCCCCTGGGACCCCCTTAGGGCATTCTAGGACCCTTCTAGGGCCCCCAGGGACCCTCTAGAGCCCCCTGGGACCCCCTTATGGCTTTCTAAGACCCTTCTAGGACCACCAGGAGCCCTCTATAGCCCTCTGGGACCCTCTTTGCGCCTTCTAGGACCCTTCTAGTGCCCCCAGGGACACTCTAGAGCCCCCTGGGACTCCTTAGGGCCTACTAGGACCCTTCTAGGACCACGAGAAACCCTCTAGAGCCCCCTGGGACCTCCTTAGGTCCTTCTAGGACCGTTCTAGGGTCACCAGGAACCCTCTAGAGCCCTCTGGGACCCACTTAGGGCCTTCTAGGACCCTTCTAGGACCACGAGGAACTCTCTAGAGCCCCCTGGGACTTGCTTAAGGACTTCTAGGACCATTCTAGGACCACAAGGAACCCTCTAGAGCCCCCTGGGACCCCTTTAGGGCCTTCTAGGACAATTCTAGGGCCGCCAGGGTCCGTCTAGAGCCCCCTGGGACCCCTTTAGGGCCTTCTAGGACCCTTCTAGGACCACCAGGAGCCCTCTAGAGCCCCCTAGGACCCACTTAGGGCTTTCTAGGACTCTTCTAGTACCCCCAGGGACCCTCTAGAGCCCCCTGGGACCCTTTTAGGGCCTTCTAGGACCCTCCTAGGACCCACGGGTACCCTCTAGAGCCCTCTGGGACCCTTCTAGGCCTTTCTTGGACCCTTTTAGAATCACCAGGAACCCACTAGAGCCCCCGGGACCCTTCTAAAGCCTTCTAGGACCCTTCTAGGACCACGAGAAACCATCTATAGCTCTCTGGGACCCCTTTAGGGCGTTCTAGGACTCTTCTAGGGTCCCCAGAGACCGTCTAGAGCCCTCTGGGACCCACTTAGGGCATTCTAGGACCCTTCTAGGACCACGAGGAACCCTCTAGAGCCCCCTGGGACCCCCTTAGGGCATTCTAGGACCCTTCTAGGGCCCCCAGGGACCCTCTAGAGCCCCCTGGGACCCCCTTAGGGCTTTCTAAGACCCTTCTAGGACCACCAGGAGCCCTCTATAGCCCTCTGGGACCCTCTTTGCGCCTTCTAGGACCCTTCTAGTGCCCCCAGGGACACTCTAGAGCCCCCTGGGACACCTTAGGTCCTAGTAGGACCCTTCTAGGACCACGAGAAATCCTCTAGAGCCCCCTGGGACCTCCTTAGGTCCTTCTAGGACCGTTCTAGGGTCACCAGGAACCCTCTAGAGCCCTCTGGGACCCACTTAGGGCCTTCTAGGACCCTTCTAGGACCACGAGGAACTCTCTAGAGCCCCCTGGGACTTGCTTAAGGCCTTCTAGGACTCTTCTAGGACCACGAGAAACCATCTAGAGCCCCCTGGGACCCACTTAGGTCATTCTAGGTTCATTTTAAGACCCTGGGAAACCCTCTAGAGCCTCGTGGTACCACTTAGAGCCTTGTAGGACCCTTCTAGGACCAGAAGGAACCCTCTAGAGCCCCCTGGGACCCCCTTAGGGCCTTCTAGGACAATTCTAGCGCCCCCAGGGACCCTCTAGAGCCCCCTGGGACACACTTAGGGCCTTCTAGGACCCTTCTAGGACACAGGGAACCCTCAAGAGCCCCCTGGGACCCCCTTAGGGCTTTCTAGGGCCATGGTAAGACCCTGGGGAACCCTCCAGAGCACCCTGGGTCCTCTTTAGTGCCTTCTAGTACCCTTGTAGGGCCCCCAGGGACCTTCTAGAGCCCCCTGGTTACCCTTTGAGCCTTCTAGAACCCTTCTAGGAGCCCCAGGAACCCTCTAGAGCCCGCTGGGACCCCCTTAGGGCCTTCTAGGACCCTTCTAGGACCACAAGGAACCCTCTAGAGCCCCCTGGGACCCCTTTAAGGCCTTCTAGGAAAAATCTAGGGCCGCCAGGGTCCGTCTAGAGCCCCCTGGGACCCCTTTAGGGCCTTCTAGGACCCTTCTAGGACCACCAGGAGCCCTCTAGAGCCCCCTAGGACCCACTTAGGGCCTTCTAGGACTCTTCTAGTACCCCCAGGGACCCTCTAGAGCCCGCTGGGACCCCTTTAGGGCCTTCTAGGACAATTCTAGGGCCGCCAGGGTCCCTCTAGAGCCCCCTGGGACCCCTTTAGGGCCTTTTAGGACCCTTCTAGGACCACCAGGAGCCCTCTAGAGCCCCCTAGGACCCACTTAGGGCCTTCTAGGACTCTTCTAGTACCCCCAGGGACCCTCTAGAGCCACCTGGGACCCTTTTAGGGCCTTCTAGGACCCTCCTAGGACCCACGGGTACCCTCTAGAGCCCTCTGGGACCCTTCTAGGGCTTTCTTGGACCCTTTTAGAATCACCAGGAACACTCCAGAGTCCCCTGGGACCCTTCTAGGGCTTTCTAGGACCCTTCTAGGACCACGAGGAACCCTCTAGAGCCCCTGGGACCATTTTAGGGCCTTCTAGGACCCTTCTAGGACCACGAGAAACCATCTATAGCTCTCTGGGACCCCTTTAGTGCGTTCTAGGACTCTTCTAGGGTCCCCAGAGACCGTCTAGAGCCCCCTGGGATGCCTTAGAGCCTTCGAGGACCCTTCTAGGACCACGAGGAACCCTCTACAGCCCACTGGGACCCCTTTAGGGCCTTCTAGGACAATTCTAGGGCCGCCAGGGTCCCTCTAGAGCCCCCTGGGACCCCTTTAGGGCCTTCTAGGACCCTTCTAGGACCACCAGGAGCCCTCTAGAGCCCCCTAGGACCCACTTAGGGCCTTCTAGGACTCTTCTAGTACCCCCAGGGACCCTCCAGAGCCCGCTGGGACCCCCTTAGGGCCTTCTAGGACAATTCTAGGGCCGCCAGGGTCCCTCTAGAGCCCCCTGGGACCCCTTTAGGGCCTTCTAGGACCCTTCTAGGACCACCAGGAGCCCTCTAGAGCCCCCTAGGACCCACTTAGGGCCTTCTAGGACTCTTCTAGTACCCCCAGGGACCCTCTAGAGCCCCCTGGGACCCTTTTAGGGCCTTCTAGGACCCTCCTAGGACCCACGGGTACCCTCTAGAGCCGTCTGGGAACCTTCTAGGGCTTTCTTGGACCCTTTTAGAATCACCAGGAACCCTCCAGAGTCCCCGGGACCCTTCTAGGGCCTTCTAGGACCCTTCTAGGACCACGAGAAACCATCTATAGCTCTCTGGGACCCCTTTAGGGCGTTCTAGGACTCTTCTAGGGTCCCCAGAGACCGTCTAGAGCCCCCTGGGATGCCTTAGAGCCTTCGAGGACCCTTCTAGGACCACGAGGAACCCTCTAGAGCCCCCTGGGACCCCCTTAGGGCATTCTAGGACCCTTCTAGGTCCCCCAGGGACCCTCTAGAGCCCCCTGGGACCCCCTTAGGGCTTTCTAAGACCCTTCTAGGACCACCAGGAGCCCTCTATAGCCCTCTGGGACACCTTTTTGCACATTCTAGGACACTTCTAGTGCCCCCAGAGACCCTCTAGAGCTCCCTGGGAGTCTTTAGGGCCTACTAGGACCCTTCTAGGATCACCAGGAACCCTCTAGAGCCCTCTGGGACCCACTTAGGGCCTTCTAGGACCCTTCTAGGACCACGAGGAACCCTCTAGAGCCCCCTGGGACTTGCTTAAGGCCTTCTAGAACCCTTCTAGGACCAGGAGAAACACTCTACAGCCCCCTGGGACTCCCTTAGGGCCTTCTAGGATCATTATAAGACCCTGGAGAACCCTCAAGAGCCTCGTGGGACCCCTTAGAGCCTTCTAGGACCCTTCTAGGACCACGAGGATCCCTCTAGAGCCCCCTGGGACACCTTAGGGCCTTCTAGGGCTCTTCTAGCGCCCCCAGTGACCCTCTAGACCCCCCTGGAACTTGCTTAAGTCCTTCTAGAACCCTTCTAGGGCCACGAGGAACCCTCTAGAGCCCCCTGGGACCCCCTTAGGGCCTTCTAGGTCCATGGTAAAACCCCGGGGAACCCTCTAGAGCACCCTGGGTCCTATTTAAGGCCTTCTAGTACACTTCTAGGGCCCCCAGGGACCTTCTAGAGCCCCCTGGGTCCACTTAGGGCCTTTTAGGACCATTCTAGGACCAGGAGGAACCATCTAGAGCCCTCTGAGAACCCCTTAGGGCCTTCTAAGACCATTTAAAGTCTCCGGGGAACCATCTAGAGGCCCCTGAGACCCCTTAGAACATTCTAGGACCCTTCTATGACCACGAGGAACCTTCTAGAACCACCTGGGACCCACTTAGGGCCGTCTAGGACCCTTCTCGGACCACCAGGAACCCTCTAGAGCCCCCTGGGACTTGCTTAAGGCCTTCTAGGACTCTTCTAGGACCACGAGGAAACCAGATAGAGCCCCCTGGGACCAACTTAGGGCCTTCTAGGACCATGGTAAGACCCCGGGGAACCCTCTAGAGCACCCTGCGTCCTCTTTAGGGCCTTCTAGTACACTTCTAGGGACCCAGGGACTTTCTAGAGCCCCCTGGTTCCCTTTAGAGCCTTCTAGAACCCTTCTAGGAGCCCCAGGAACCCTCTAGAGCCCTCTGGGACTCTCTTTGCGCCTTCTAGGACCCTTCTAGGACCACGAGGAACCCTCTAGAGCCCTCTGGGACCCCCTTAGGTCCTTCTAGGACCCTTCTAGACCCCCCAATAACCCTCTAGATCCCTCTGGGACCCCCTTAGGGCCTTCTAGCACCCTTCTAGGACCACAAGGATCTCTCTAGAGCCCACTGGGACCCCCTAAGAACTTCAAGGACCTTTCTAGGACCACAAGAAACCATCTAGAACCCCTTGGGACTCACATAGGGCCTTCTAGGATCATTGTAAGACCCTGGGGAACCATCTAGAGCGTCGTGGGACCACTTAGAGCCTTCTAGGACGATTCTAGTACCACAAGGAACCCTCTAGAGCCCCCTGGGACCCATTTAGGGCCTTCTAGGACCATTCTAGGACCACGAGGAACCCTCTAGAGCCCCCGGGACCCCCTTAGGGCCTTCTAGGACAATTCTAGCGCCCCCAGGTACCCTCTAGAGCCCCCTGGGACCCCCTTAGGGCCTTCTAGGACCCTTCTAGGACACAGGGAACCCTCAAGAGCCCCCTGGGACCCCCTTAGGGCTTTCTAGGGCCATGGTAAGACCCTGGGGAACCCTCCAGAGCACCCTGGGTCCTCTTTAGTGCCTTCTAGTACACTTCTAGGGCCCCCAGGGACCTTCTAGAGCCCCCTGGTTACCCTTTGAGCCTTCTAGAACCCTTCTAGGAGCCCCAGGAACCCTCTAGAGCCGTCTGGGACCCACTTAGGGCATTCTAGGACCCTTCTAGGGCCCCCAGGGACCCTCTAGAGCCCCCTGGGACCCCCTTAGGGCTTTCTAAGACCCTTCTAGGACCACCAGGAACCCTCTATAGCCCTCTGGGACCCTCTTTGCGCCTTCTAGGATCCTTCTAGTGCCCCCAGGGACACTCAAGAGCCCCCTGGGACTCCTTAGGGCCTACTAGGACCCTTCTAGGACCACGAGAAATCCTCTAGAGCCCCCTGGGACCTCCTTAGGTCCTTCGAGGACCGTTCTAGGGTCACCAGGAACCCTCTAGAGCCCTCTGGGACCCACTTAGGGCCTTCTAGGACCCTTCTAGGACCACGAGGAACTCTCTAGAGCCCCCTGAGACTTGCTTAAGGCCTTCTAGGACTCTTCTAGGACCACGAGAAACCATCTAGAGCCCCCTGGGACCCACTTAGGGCATTCTAGGTTCATTTTAAGACCCTGGGGAACCCTCTAGAGCCTCGTGGTACCACTTAGAGCCTTGTAGGACCCTTCTAGGACCAGAAGGAACCCTCTAGAGCCCCCTGGGACCCCCTTAGGGCCTTCTAGGACAATTCTAGCGCCCCCAGGGACCCTCTAGAGCCCCCTGGGACACACTTAGGGCCTTCTAGGACCCTTCTAGGACACAGGGAACCCTCAAGAGCCCCCTGGGACCCCCTTAGGGCTTTCTAGGGCCATGGTAAGACCCTGGGGAACCCTCCAGAGCACCCTGGGTCCTCTTTAGTGCCTTCTAGTACCCTTCTAGGGCCCCCAGGGACCTTCTAGAGCCCCCTGGTTACCCTTTGAGCCTTCTAGAACCTTTCTAGGAGCCCCAGGAACCCTCTAGAGCACACTGGGACCCCCTTAGGGCCTTCTAGGACCCTTCTAGGACCACAAGGAACCCTCTAGAGCCCCCTGGGACCCCTTTAGGGCCTTCTAGGACAATTCTAGGGCCGCCAGGGTCCGTCTAGAGCCCCCTGGGACCCCTTTAGGGCCTTCTAGGACCCTTCTAGGACCACCAGGAGCCCTCTAGAGCCCCCTAGGACCCACTTAGGGCCTTCTAGGACTCTTCTAGTACCCACAGGGACCCTCTAGAGCCCCCTGGGACCCTTTTAGGGCCTTCTAGGACCCTTCTAGGACCACGAGGAACTCTCTAGAGCCCCCTGGGACTTGCTTAAGGCCTTCTAAGACTCTTCTAGGACCACGTGAAACCATCTAGAGCCCCCTGGGACCCACTTAGGGCATTCTAGGTTCATTTTAAGACCCTGGGGAACCCTCTAGAGCCTCGTGGTACCACTTAGAGCCTTGTAGGACCCTTCTAGGACCAGAAGGAACCCTCTAGAGCCCCCTGGGACCCCCTTAGGGCCTTCTAGGACAATTCTAGCGCCCCCAGGGACCCTCTAGAGCCCCCTGGGACACACTTAGGGCCTTCTAGGACCCTTCTAGGACACAGGGAACCCTCAAGAGCCCCCTGGGACCCCCTTAGGGCTTTCTAGGGCCGTGGTAAGACCCTGGGGAACCCTCCCGAGCACCCTGGGTCCTCTTTAGTGCCTTCTAGTACCCTTCTAGGGCCCCCAGGGACCTTCTAGAGCCCCCTGGTTACCCTTTGAGCCTTCTAGAACCCTTCTAGGAGCCCCAGGAACCCTCTAGAGCCCCCTGGGACCCACTTAGGGCCTTCTAGGACCCTTCTAGGACCACAAGGAACCCTCTAGAGCCCCCTGGGACCCCTTTAGGGCCTTCTAGGACAATTCTAGGGCCGCCAGGGTCCCTCTAGAGCCCCCTGGGACCCCTTTAAGGCCTTCTAGGACCACCAGGAGCCCTCTAGAGCCCCCTGGGACCTCTTTAGGGCCTTCTAGGACAATTCTAGGGCCGCCAGGGTCCCTCTAGAGCACCCGGGACCCCTTTAGGGCCTTCTAGGACCCTTCTAGGACCACGAGGAACCCTCTAGAGCCCCCTGGGACCCCCTTAGGGCATTCTAGGACCCTTCTAGGGCCCCCAGGGACCCTCTAGAGCCCCCTGGGACCCACTTAGGGCCTTCTAAGACCCTTCTAGGACCACCAGGAGCCCTCTATAGCCCTCTGGGACACCTTTTTGCACATTCTAGGACACTTCTAGTGCCCCCAGAGACCCTCAAGAGCCCCCTGGGAGTCTTTAGGGCCTACTAGGACCCTTCTAGGATCACCAGGAACCCTCTAGAGCCGTCTGGGACCCACTTAGGGCCTTCTAGGACCTTTCTAGGACCACGAGGAACCCTCTAGAGCCCCCTGGGACCCCCTTAGGGCATTCTAGGACCCTTCTAGGGCCCCCAGGGACCCTCTAGAGCCCCCTGGGACCCCCTTAGGGCTTTCTAAGACCCTTCTAGGACCACCAGGAGCCCTCTATAGCCCTCTGGGACCCTCTTTGCGCCTTCTAGGACCCTTCTAGGACCACGAGGAACTCTCTAGAGCCCCCTGGGACTTGCTTAAGGCCTTCTAAGACTCTTCTAGGACCACGAGAAACCATCTAGAGCCCCCTGGGACCCACTTAGGGCATTCTAGGTTCATTTTAAGACCCTGGGGAACCCTCTAGAGCCTCGTGGTACCACTTAGAGCCTTGTAGGACCCTTCTAGGACCAGAAGGAACCCTCTAGAGCCCCCTGGGACCCCCTTAGGGCCTTCTAGGACAATTCTAGCGCCCCCAGGGACCCTCTAGAGCCCCCTGGGACACACTTAGGGCCTTCTAGGACCCTTCTAGGACACAGGGAACCCTCAAGAGCCCCCTGGGACCCCCTTAGGGCTTTCTAGGGCCATGGTAAGACCCTGGGGAACCCTCCAGAGCACCCTGGGTCCTCTTTAGTGCCTTCTAGTACCCTTCTAGGGCCCCCAGGGACCTTCTAGAGCCCCCTGGTTACCCTTTGAGCCTTCTAGAACCCTTCTAGGAGCCCCAGGAACCCTCTAGAGCCCGCTGGGACCCCCTTAGGGCCTTCTAGGACCCTTCTAGGACCACAAGGAACCCTCTAGAGCCCCCTGGGACCCCTTTAGGGCCTTCTAGGACAATTCTAGGGCCGCCAGGGTCCCTCTAGAGCCCCCTGGGACCCCTTTAAGGCCTTCTAGGACCACCAGGAGCCCTCTAGAGCCCCCTAGGACCCACTTAGGGCCTTCTAGGACCCTTCTAGGACCACGAGGAACCCTCTAGAGCCCGCTGGGACCCTTTTAGGGCCTTCTAGGACCCTCCTAGAACCCACGGGTACCCTTTAGAGCCCTCTGGGACCCTTCTAGGCCTTTCTTGGACCCTTTTAGAATCACCAGGAACCCTCCAGAGTCCCCTGGGACCCTTCTAGGGCTTTCTAGGACCCTTCTAGGACCACGGGGAACCCTCTGGATCTCCCTGGGGTCCCCTTAGGGCCTTCTAGGACCCTTCTAGGACCACAAGGAACCCTCTAGAGCCCTCTGTTACACATTTTGTGCCTTCTAGGAGACTTTTAGTGCCCCCAGGGACCCTCTAGGCCCCCCTGTGACCCATTTAGGGCCTTCTAGGACAATTCTAGGGCCCCCAGGGACACTCTAGAGCCCCGTGGGACCCCTTAGAGCATTCCAGGACACTTCTAGGAGCCCCAGGAACCTTCTAGAACCCTCTGGGACCCACTTAGGCCCTTCTAGGACCCTTCTAGGACCACCAGGAACCTTCTAAAGCCCTCTGGGACCCCCTTAAAGCCTTCTAGGACCCTTCTAGTGCTCCCAGGAACCCTCTAGAGCCCCCTGGGACCCCTTTATGGCCTTCTAAGATCCTTCTAGGACCACAAGAAACGCTCTAGAGCCCCCAGGGACTCCCTTAGGGCCTTCTAGGACCCTTCTAGGATCACCAGGATCCCTTTAGAGCCTTCTGGGACCCACTTAGGTCCTTCTAGTACCGTTCTAGGACCACGAGAAACTCTCTACAGCCCCCTGGGACGCCCTTAGGGCCTTCTAGGACCCTTCTAGGACCACGAGAAACCATCTAGAGCTCCCTGGGAACCCCTTACGGCCTTCTAGGATCATTGTAAGACCCCGGGGAACCCTCTAGAGCTCCCTGGGACCTCTTTAGGCCCTTCTAGGGCCCTTCTAGGACCACCAGGGACACTCTAGAGCCCTCTGGGACCCCCTTAGGGCCTTCTAGGACCATTCTAGTGCCCCCAGGGACCCTCTAGAGCCCCCTGGGACCCCTTTAGGTCCTTCTAGGACCCTTCTAGGGCCACCAGGGACACTCTAAAGCCCCCTGGGACCCCCTTAGGGCCTGCTAGGTGTCTTCTACGACCACGAGGAACCATCTAGAACCCCCTGAGACCACTTAGGACCTTCTAGGACAATTGTATGACCCCAGGGAACCCCCTAGAGTCGTCTGGGACCCCCTTAGGGCCTACTAGGACCATTGTAAGACCCCAGGGAACACTCTAGAGTCCCCTAGGACTCCTTAAGGCCTTCTAGGACCCTTCTAGGACCACGAGAAACCCTCTAGAGCCCCCAGGGACTCCCTTAGGGCCTTCTAGGACCCTTCTAGGATCACCAGGAACCCTCTAGAGCCATCTGGGACCCACTTAGGACCTTCTAGGACCCTTCTAGGACCACGAGAAACCATCCAGAGCCCCCTGGGACTCCTTAGAGCCTTCTAGGACCCTTCTAGGAGTCCCTGAATCCCTCTAGAGCCCCATGGGACCCACTTAGGTCCTTCTAGGACACTTCAAACACCACCAGCATCCCTCTAGAGCTCACTGGGAAGCATTTAGGGCCTTCTAAGACCCTTCTAGGACCACGAGGAACCCTCTAGAGCCCCCTGGGACCATTTTAGGGCCTTCTAGGTCCCTTCTAGGACCACTAGGAACCATGTAGACCCCCTGGGACAATTTAGGACCTTCTAGGACCATTGTAAGACCATGGGGATCCCTGTAGAGCCCTCTGGGACCCCCTTAGGACCTTCTAGGACCCTTCTAGGACCACCAGGATCCCTCTAGAGCCCCCTGGAACCACCTTAGGGCCTTCTAAAACCCTTCTAGGACCTTGAGGAACCCTCTAGAGCTCTTTGGGACCCCTATAGAAGGGTCTGGAGGCCTTCAGAAGGGTCTGGATGGGCTCTAGAAAGGTCTGGGGGCCTTCAGAATGGCCCTGGGGGGATCTAGAAGGGTCTGGAGGCCTTCAGAAGGGTCCTGAGTGGCTCTAGAAGGGTCTGGGGGCCTTCAGAAGGGCTCTGGGGGGATCTAGAAGGGTCTGGAGGCCTTCAGAAGGGTCCTGAGCGGCTCTAGAATGGTCTGGGGGCATTCAGAAGGGTCTGGATGGGCTCTAGAAGGGTCTGGGGTCCTTCAGAATGGCCCTGGGGGGATCTAGAATGGTCTGGAAGCCATCAGAAGGGCCCTGAGTGGCTCTAGAACCGTCTGGGGGCATTCAGAATGGCCCAGGGGAACTAGAAGGGTCTGGAGACCTTCAGAAGGGTCCTGAGCGGCTCTAGAAGGGTCTGGGGGCCGTCAGAAGGGCCGTGGGTGGGCTCTAGAAGGGTCTGGGGGCCTTCAGAAGGGCCCCGGGTGGGCTCTAGAAGGGTCTGGAGGCCTTCAGAAGGGTCCTGAGGGGCTCTAGAAGGGTCCAACTTGGATCTCAAACGGTCTAGGGCCTTCCGATTGGTCCTGGGGGGCTCTAGAAGGGTCTTGGAACCTTCATAAAGGTCCTGACTGGCTCTAGAAGGGTTCTGAGGGGCTCTAGAAGGGTCTGGGGGCATTCAGAAGGGTCCTGAGGGGCTCTAGAAGGGTCTGGGAGCCTTTAGAAGGGTCCTCGGGGGCTCTAGAAAGTCATAGAAGGGTCTTAGAAGGCCCTAACAGCGTCCCAGGGTGCTCCAGAGGGTTTCCAGAAGTCTTAGAAGAGTCCTACAAGGACCTAAGGAGGTCCCAGGGGGCTCCAGTGGCTTCCTGGTGACTCTAGAAGGATCCTTGAAAGCCCTAAGTGGGTCCCAGGTGGATCTAGCGGGTACCTGTGGGTTCTAGAAGGTTCCTAGAAGGTCGTAAGGGGGTCCCAGGGGGCTCTAGAGGGTTCCTGGTGGTCCTAGAAGGTTCCTAGAAGGTCCTAAGGGGGTCCCAGAGCGCTCTAGAGGTATCCTCGTGGTCGTAGAAGGTTCCTATAAGGTTCTAAGGGGGTCTCAGGGGGCTCTAGATGGTTCCTCGTGGCCCTAGGAGGGTCCTAGAAAGCCCTAAGTGGGTCCCAGGAGGCTCTAGAGGGTTCCTGGTGACTCTAGAAGGGTCCCAGTAAGCCCTAGAAAGGTCCCAGGGGGCTCTAGAGGGTTCCTGGAGACCCTAGAAGAGTCCCAGAAAGCCCTAGAAGGGTCCCACGGGGCTCTAGAGGGTTCTCGTGGGTCCTAGAAGGGTTCTAGAAGGCCCTAAGGGTGCCCAGAGGACTCCAGAGGATTCTTCGTGGTCCTAGAAGAGCTCTAGAAGGCACTAAATAGGTCCAAGGTTGCTCTAGAGGGTTCCTCGTGGTCTTAGATGCGTCCGAGAAGGCCCTAAGGGGTCCCAGGGGGCTCTAGAGGGTCCTTGGGGCACTAGAAGGGTCCTAGAAGGAATTAAGTGGGTCTCAGGTGGCTCTAGGGGTTTCCTCGTTGTCTTAGAAGGGTCCTAGGAGGCCCTAAGTGGGTCCCAGGGGGCTCTAGAGGGTTTCATGTGTTCCTAGAATAACCCAGAAGGCCCTAAGGAGGTCCCAGGTGGCTCTAGATGGTTTCTCGTGGTCCTAGAAGGGTCATAGAAAGCACTAAGGGGGTCCTAGGGAGCTCTAGAGGGTTCCTCGTGGTGCTAGAATGTACCTAGAAGGCTCTAAGGGGGTCCCAAAGAGCTCTAGAGGGTTCTTCGAGGTCTTAGAAGCATCTGAGAAGGCCCTAAGGGGGTTCCAGCGGGCTCTAGAAGGTCTCTGGGGGCCCTAGAAAGGTCCTAGAAGGCCCTAAGAAGGTCCCAGGTGCCTCTAGAGAGTTCCTCGTGGTCTTAGAAGGGTTCTAGAAGGCCCTATGTGGTCCCAGGGGGCTCTAGAGGGTCCCTGGGACACTAGAAGTGTCCTAGAAGGCCCTAAGTGGGTCTCAGGGTGCTCTAGGGGGTTCCTCGTTGTCCTAGAAGTGTCCTAGGAGGCCCTAAGTGGGTCCCAGGGGGCTCTAGAGGGCTCCTGGTGACTCTAGAAGTCTCCTATAAAGCTCTAGAAGGGTCCCAGGGGGCTCTAGAAGGTACATGGTGACACTAGACGGGTCCTAGAAAGACCTAGAATGGTCCCAGAGGGCTCTAGAGGGTTCCCTTGGGTCCTAGAAGCGTCCTAGAAGGCCCTAAAGGGGTCCCAGGGGGCTCTAGATGGTTCCTCGTGGTCTTAAAAGGGTCTTAGAAGGCCCTAAATGGGTCCCAGGGGGCTCTAGAGGGTTCCTCGTGTTTCTAAAAGGGTCCTATAAGGCCCTAAGGGGGTCCCAGGGGTCTCTAGAGGGTTTCTCGTGGTCCTAGAATGGTCCTAGAAGACACTAAGGGGGTCCCAGGGGGTTCTACATGGTTTCTCGTGGTCCTAGAAGGCACCTAGAAGGGTCTAAGTGGGTCCCAGGGGGCTCTAGAGGGTTTCTCGTGGTCCTTGAAGGGTCCTAGACGGTCCTAAAGTGGTCCGAGGGAGTTCTAGAGGGTTCCTGGTTACTCTAGAAGTGTCCTAGAAAGCCCTAGAAGGGTCCAATGGGGCTCTAGAGGGTTCCCTGTGGTCCTTGAAGGGTCCTAGAAGGCCCTAAAATGGTCCCAGGGGGTTCTAGAGGGTTCCTGGTACTCCTAGAAGAGTCCTATAAGGATCCATGCGGTCCCAGGGGGCTCTAGAGGGTCCCTGGGGGCCCTAGAAGGGTCCTAGAAGGCCCTAAAGGGGACCCAGGGGGCTCTAGAGTGTTCGCCGGTGACTTACAATGGTCCTAGAAGGCCCTAAGGGGGTACTAGGGGGCTCTAGGTTGTTTCTCATGGTCCTAGAAGGGCCCTAGAAGGCCCTAAAGTGGTTCCAGGGGGCTTTAGAGTGTTCCCCGGGGTCTTACCATGGTCCTAGAAGGCCCTAAGTGGGTCCCAGGGGGCTCTAGAGGGTTTCTCATGGTCCTAGAAGGGTCCTAGAAGGCCCTAAACTGGTCCCAGGGGGCTGTAGATTGTTTCTCATGGTCCTAGAAGGGTCCTAGAAGTCCCTAAAGGGGTCCCAGGGGGCTCTAGAGGGTTCCTTGTGGCCCTAGAAGGGTCTTAGAAGGCCCTAAGTGTGCCCAGAGGACTCCAGAGGATTCTTCGTGGTCCTAGAAGAGCTCTAGAAGGCACTAAATGGGTCCAAGGTTGCTCTACAGGGTTCCTCGTGGTCTTAGAAGGGTCCTAGAAGGCTCTAAGGGGTCCCAGTGGGCTCTAGAGGGTCCCTGGGGGTCCTAGAAGGGTCCTAGAAGGCCCTAAGGAGGTCCCAGGGGTCTCTATAGGGTTTCCCAGGGACTTACAATGATCCTAGAAGGCCCTACGGGGGTCCCAGGTGTCTCTAGAGGGTTTCTCGTGGTCCTAGAAGGGTCCTAGAAGGCCCTAAGGGGGTCCCAGGGGACTCTAGAGGGTTCCTGGTGCCTCTACAAGGGTCTTAGAAAATCCTAGAAATTTCCCAGGGGGTTCTAGATGGTTCCTTGTAGTTCTAGAAGTGTTCTAGAAGGCCTTTAATGGGTCCCATGGGGCTCTAGAGGGTTCCTCGTGGTCCTAGAATGGTCCTAGAATGCCCCAAGGGGTTCCCAGGGGGCTCTAGATGGTTCCTGGGGCTCCTAGAAGGGTCCTAGAAGGCTCTAAGGGGGTCCCAGTGTGCTCTAGAAGGTCCCTGGGGGCACTAGAAGGGTCCTAGAAGGCACTAAATCGGTCCCAAGGGGCTCTAGAGGGTTCCCCGGCATCTTACAATGGTCCTACATGGCCCTAAGTTGTCCCAGGAGGCTCTAGAGGGTTCCATGTGTTCCTAGAATAACCCAGAAGGCCCTAAGGAGGTCCCAGGTGGCTCTAGATGGTTTCTCGTTGTCCTAGAAGGGTCATAGAAGGCTCTAAGGGGGTCCTAGGGAGCTCTAGAGGGTTCCTCGTGGTGCTAGAATGTACCTAGAAGGCTCTAAGGGGGTCCCAGGTGGCTCTAGAGGGTTCTTTGTGGTCTTAGAAGCGTCCGAGAAGGCCCTAAGTGGGTCCCAGAGGGCTCTAGAAGGTCCCTGGGGGCCCTAGAAATGTCCTAGAAGGCCCTAAGGAGGTCCCAGGTGCCTCTAGAGAGTTTCTCGTGGTCTTAGAAGGGTTCTAGAAGGCCCTATGGGGTCCCAGGGGGCTCTAGAGGGTCCCTGGGACACTAGAAGTGTCCTAGAAGGCCCTAAGTTGGTTTCAGGGTGCTCTAGGGGGTTCCTCATGTCCTAGAATTGTCCTAGGAGGCCCTAAGTGGGTCCCAGGGGGCTCTAGAGGGCTCCTGGTGACTCTAGAAGTCTCCTATAAAGCTCTAGAAGGGTCCCAGAAGGCTCTAGAGGGTTCCTGGTGACACTAGAAGGGTCCTAGAAAGACCTAGAATGGTCCCAGAGGGCTCTAGAGGGTTCCCGTGGGTCCTAGAAGGGTCCTAGAAGGCCCTAAAGGGGTCCCAAGGGGGTCTAGATGGTTCCTCGTGGTCCTAAAAGGGTCTTAGAAGGCCCTAAATGGGTCCCAGGGGGCTCTAGAGGGTTCCTCATGGTTCTAAAAGGGTCCTAGAAGGCCCTAAAGGGGACCCAGGGGGCTCTAGAGGGTCCTTCGTGGTCTTAGAAGCGTCCGAGAAGGCCCTAAGGGTGTCCCAGGGGGCTCTAGAAGGTCCCTGGGGGCCCTAGAATGGTCCTAGAAGGCCCTAAGGAGGTCCCAGGGGGCTCTAGAGGGTTCCTGGTGGTCCTAGAAGGATTCTAGAAGGCCCTAAGTGGTTCCCAGAGGGCTCTAGAGGGTTTCTCGTTGTCCTAGAAGGGTCCTAGGAGGCCCTAAATGGGGCCCAGGGAGCTCTAGACGGTTCCTCGTGGTCCTAGGAGGATCCTAGAAGGACCTAAGTGGTTCCCAGAGGGCTCTGGATGGTTTCTTGTGGTCTTAGAATGGACCTAGAAGGCCCTAAAGTGGTCCCAGTGAACTCTAGAGGGTTCCTGGGGTTCCTAGAAGGGCCCTAGAAAGGTCTAAGAGGTTCCAGGGGGCTCTAGAGGGTCTCCGGGTGCCCTAGAATAGTCCTAGAAGGCCCTAAAGGGGTCCTAGGGGGCTCTAGAGCGTTCCCCGGGGTCTTACCATGGTCCTAGAAGGCCCTAAGTGGGTCCCAGGGGGCTCTAGAAGGTTTCTCGTGGTCCTAGAAGGGTCCTAGAAAGTCCTAAAGGGGTCCAAGGGAGCTTTAGAGGGTTCCTGGTGAATCTAGAAGTGTCCTAGAAAGCCCTAGAAGTGTCCCAGGGGGCTCTAGAGGTTTCCCTGTGGTCCTAGAAGGGTCCTAGAAGGCCCTAAGTGGGTCCCAGGGGGCTCTAGAAGGTTTCTCGTGGTCCTAGAAGGGTCCTAGAAAGTCCTAAAGGGGTCCAAGGGAGCTTTAGAGGGTTCCTGGTGAATCTAGAAGTGTCCTAGAAAGCCCTAGAAGTGTCCCAGGGGGCTCTAGAGGTTTCCCTGTGGTCCTAGAAGGGTCCTAGAAGACCCTAAAGTGGTCCCAGGGGGCTCTAGATGGCTCCTGGTGCTCCTAGAAGGGTCCTAGAAGGCTCTAAGCTGTCCCAGGGGACTCTAGAGGGTACCTAGAGGGCCTAGAAGTGACCTAGAAGGCCCTAAAGGGGTCCCAGGGGGCTCTAGATGGTGCCTGTGGGTCCTAGAAGGGTCTTAGAAGGCCCTAAGGTGGTCCCAGGGGGCTCTAGAGGGTTCCTCGTGGTCCTAGAAGGGTTCTACAAAGCCCTAAGGGGTCCCAGTGGGCTCTAGAGGGTTCCTGGTGGTTTTAGAAGGCTCCCAGGGGTCTTTAGAGGGTCCCTGGAGGCCCTAGAAGTATCCTAGAAGGCACTAAAGGGGACCCAGGGGGCTCTAGAGTGTTCCCCGTGGTCTTACAATCGTCCTAGAAGGCCCTAAGGGGGTACCAGGGGTCTCTAGGTTGTTTCTCGTGGTCCTAAAAGGGTCCTAGAAGGCCCTAACGTGGTCCCAGGGGGCTCTAGAGGGTTCCTGGTGGTCCTAGAAGGGTCCTAGAAGGCACTAAAGGGGTCCCAGGGGTCTCTAGAAGGTTCCCAGGGGTCTTACAATGATCCTAGAAGGCTCTAAGTGGGTCCCATGGGGCTCTAGATGGTTTCTCGTGGTCCTAGAAGGGTCCTAGAAGGCCCTAAAGGGGTCCCAGGGGGCTCTAGATTGTTTCTCGAGGTCCTAGAAGCGTCCTAGAAGGCCGTAAGTGCGTCCCAGGGGGCTCTAGAGGGTTCCTGGTGGTCCTAGAAGGATTCTAGAAGGCCCTAAGTGGTTCTCAGAGGGCTCTAGAGGGTTCCTCGTGGTCCTAGAAGGGTCTTAGAAGGCCATAAAGGGGTCCCAGGGTGCTCTAGAGGTCTTTAGTATGGATCTGGGGGGCTCTAGAAGGGTCTGGGCGCTTTTAGAATGGATGTGAGAAGCTCTAGAAGGGTTCAGGGTCTTTTTGAATCTCCCTGGGGGGCTCTAGAAGGGTCTGGGGGCTTTTAGAATTGTCCAGATGGGCTCTAGAAGGGTCTAGGGTCCTTTAGAATGGGTCTGGGGTGCTCTAGAAGGGTCTGGGGTCTTTTAAAATGGACGTGAGAAGATCTAGATGGGTCCAGGGGCCTTTAGAATGTCGCTGAGGGCCTCTAGAAGGGTCTGGGGTCCTCTAGAAGGGACGTGAGATGCTCTAGAAGGGTCCAGGGTCCTTTAGAAGGTCTCTGGCATCTCTAGAAGGGTCTGGAGGCTTCTAGAAGGGATGTGAGAAGCTCTAGAAGGGTCCAGGGGCCTTTAGAACGTCTCTGGGGGGCTCTAGAAGGGTCTGGGGGCCTTTAGAAAGGACGTGAGAATCTCTAGAAGGGTCCAGGGGCCTTTAGAACGTCTCTGGGGGGCTCTAGTGGGATCTGGGGTCTTTTAGAAGGACTCTGGGGCCCTCTAGAAGGGTCTAGGGTCCATTAGAATGGGTCTGGGAGGATTTAGAAGGGTCTAGATGCCTTTAGAACGTCTCTGGGGGGTCTAGAAGGGTCTGGGGTCTTTTAGAAGCGACGTGAGAAGCTCTAGAAGGGTCCAGGGTCCTTTAGAAGGTCTCTGGGGGGCTCTAGAAGGGTCTGTGGGCATTTAGAAGGGATGTGAGTGGCTGTAGAAGGGTCTGGGCGCCTTTAGAAGGTCTCTGGGGGGCTCTAGAAAGGTCTGGGTTCTTTTAGAAGGGACGTGAGAAGCTCTAGAAGGGTCCAAGGACCTTTAAAATAGTTCTGGGGGCTCTAGAGGAGTCTGGAGGCTGTTAGAATGGTCCAGATGGGCTCTAGAATGGCCTGGTCGCTTTTAGAACGTCTCTGGGGGGCTCTCGAAGGGTCTGGGGTCTTTTAGAAGGGACGTGAGAAGCTCTAGAAGGGTCCAGGGGCCTTTAGAAGGTCTCTGGGGGGCACTCAAAGGGTCTGGGGGCTTTTAGAAGGGACGTGAGAAGCTCTGGAAGGGTCCAGGGGCCTTTAGAAGGGCTCTGGGGAGTCTAGAATGGTCTGGGGGCCTTTAGAATGGTCCAGAAGGGCTCTAGAATGGTCTTGGCACTTTTAGAAGGGCCCCGGTGGGTGCTAGAATGGTCTGGGGTCTTTTAGAATGGACGTCAGGTGCTCTAGAAGGGTCTGGGGGCTTTTAGAAGGGTCCAGTGGAGCTCTAGGAGGGTCTGGGGGCCTTTAGAAGGGCTCTGGCGGTCTTTAGAGACATCTGGGGGCCTTTAGAAGGACTCTGGGGGCCTCTAGAAGGGTCTAGAGGCCTTTAGATTTGTCTAGAGGGGCTCTAGAAGGACTAATCCCCTAACCCTAACACTTAACCCTAACCCCCTATCCCCAACCCTGACCCTAACCGGATAACCATAACCCTAATCCCTATCCCCCTAACCCTAATCCCTAACACCCTAACCCTAACCCTAATCCCTTACACCCTAACCCTAACCCCGTAACCCTAAGCACATAACACTAAACCCTAACCCTAACCCTAACCTTAACCCCTAACCCTAACCCTCACCCTAAACCCTAACCATAACCCTAACCCTAACCCAACCCTGACCCTAACCCTAACCACAAACCCTAACCCCTAACCCTAACTCTAACCCTAACCCTAATGACCCTAAACTCTAACCCTCACCCTAACCCCTAACCATAACCATAACCCTAACCATAACCCTAACCCTTATGACCCTAACCCTAACCTTAACCCTAATCTAACCCTAACCTAACCCTAACCCTAACCACTAAGCCTAACCCTAACCCCTAACCCTAAGCATAAACCCTAACCCTAAACCCTAACCCTAACCCTAAACCTAACCCTAAACCTAACCCTAACCCTAATGACCCTAACCCTAACCCTAACCCTAATGACCCTAACCCTAACCCTAAACCTAACCCCTAACCCAAACCCTAACCCTAAACCTAACCCCTAACCCCTAACCCTAATGACCCTAACACTAACCCTAACCCAACACTAACCCTAACCCTAACCCTAACCCTAAACCCTAACCCCTAACTCTAACCCCTAACCCTAATGACCCTAACCCTAACCATAAACCCTATCCCTAACCCTAACACTAACCCTAACCCCTAACCCCTAACCCTAACCCCTAACTCTAACCCCATACCCCTATCCATATCCCCTAACCCTAACCCAAATCCTATCCCTAACCCTAATGACCCTAACCCTAACACTAACCCCTAACTTCTAGAGCTTCTCACGTCCCTTCTAAAAGCCCCTGGACCCTTCTAGAGCCCCCTGGGTCCCTTCTAAAAGTGCCAAGACCCTTCTAGAGCCCATCTGGACAATTCTAAAGGCCCCCAGATCCCTCTGGACCCCCCAGAGACCTTCTAAAGGCCCCTGGACCCTTCTAGAGCTTCTCACGTCCCTTCTAAAAGCCCCCAGACCCTTCTAGAGCCCCCCAGAGACATTATAAAGGCCCCTGGACCCTTCTAGAGCTTCTCATGACCCTTTTAAAAGCCCCCAGACCCATCTAGAGCCCCCCAGAGACATTCTAAAGGCACCTGGACCCTTCAAGAGCTTCTCACGCCCATTCTGAAAGAACCCAGACCCTTCTAGAGCCCCCCAGAGAGCTTCAAAAAGACCCTGAACCCTTCTAGAGCTTCTTACATCCCTTCTAAAAGCCCCCAGACCCTTCTAGAGCCCCCCAGATCCAATCTAAAGATATCTAGAGCCCCCTGGGACCCCTTTACGGCCTTCTAAGACCCTTCTAGGACCACGAGGAGCCATCTAGAGCCCCCTGGGACCCCTTAAGGCCTTCTAGGACCCATCTAGGACCACGAGAATCCCTCTAGAGCCCCCTGGGACCTCTTTAGGGCCTTCTTGGACCCTTCTAGGGCCCCCCAGGGACCCTCTAGAACCCACTGGGACCCACTTAGGGCCTTCTAGGACCCTTCTAGGACCACGAGAAACCCTCTAGAGCCACCTGGGACTCCCGTAGGGCCTTCTAGGATCATTGTAAGCCCCCAGGGAACCCTCTAGAGCCCTCTGGGACCCTTCTAGGGCTTTCTAGGACCCTTTTAGAATCACCAGGAACCCTCTAGAGCACCCTGGGACCCTTCTAGGGCTTTCTTGGACACTTTTAGAGTCACCAGGGACCCTCTAGAGCCCCCTGGGACCCCTCTAGGACCACGAGAAACCATCTAGAGCTCCCTGGGAACCCCTTACGGCCTTCTAGGATCATTGTAAGACCCCGGGGAACCCTCTAGAGCTCCCTGGGACCTCTTTAGGCCCTTCTAGGGCCCTTCTAGGACCACCAGGGACACTCTAGAGCCCTCTGGGACCCCCTTAGGGCCTTCTAGGACCATTCTAGTGCCCCCAGGGACCCTCTAGAGCCCCCTGGGACCCCTTTAGGTCCTTCTAGGACCCTTCTAGGGCCACCAGGGACACTCTAAAGCCCCCTGGGACCCCCTTAGGGCCTGCTAGGTGTCTTCTACGACCACGAGGAACCATCTAGAACCCCCTGAGACCACTTAGGACCTTCTAGGACAATTGTATGACCCCAGGGAACCCCCTAGAGTCGTCTGGGACCCCCTTAGGGCCTACTAGGACCATTGTAAGACCCCAGGGAACACTCTAGAGTCCCCTAGGACTCCTTAAGGCCTTCTAGGACCCTTCTAGAACCACGAGAAACCCTCTAGAGCCCCCAGGGACTCCCTTAGGGCCTTCTAGGACCCTTCTAGGATCACCAGGAACCCTCTAGAGCCATCTGGGACCCACTTAGGACCTTCTAGGACCCTTCTAGGACCACGAGAAACCATCCAGAGCCCCCTGGGACTCCTTAGAGCCTTCTAGGACCCTTCTAGGAGTCCCTGAATCCCTCTAGAGCCCCATGGGACCCACTTAGGTCCTTCTAGGACACTTCAAACACCACCAGCATCCCTCTAGAGCTCACTGGGAAGCATTTAGGGCCTTCTAAGACCCTTCTAGGACCACGAGGAACCCTCTAGAGCCCCCTGGGACCATTTTAGGGCCTTCTAGGTCCCTTCTAGGACCACTAGGAACCATGTAGACCCCCTGGGACAATTTAGGACCTTCTAGGACCATTGTAAGACCATGGGGATCCCTGTAGAGCCCTCTGGGACCCCCTTAGGACCTTCTAGGACCCTTCTAGGACCACCAGGATCCCTCTAGAGCCCCCTGGAACCACCTTAGGGCCTTCTAAAACCCTTCTAGGACCTTGAGGAACCCTCTAGCGCTCTTTGGGACCCCTATAGAAGGGTCTGGAGGCCTTCAGAAGGGTCTGGATGGGCTCTAGAAAGGTCTGGGGGCCTTCAGAATGGCCCTGGGGGGATCTAGAAGGGTCTGGAGGCCTTCAGAAGTGTCCTGAGTTGCTCTAGAAGGGTCTGGGGGCCTTCAGAAGGGCTCTGGGGGGATCTAGAAGGGTCTGGAGGCCTTCCGAAGGGTCCTGAGCGGCTCTAGAATGGTCTGGGGGCATTCAGAAGGGTCTGGATGGGCTCTAGAAGGGTCTGGGGTCCTTCAGAATGGCCCTGGGGGGATCTAGAATGGTCTGGAAGCCATCAGAAGGGCCCTGAGTGGCTCTAGAACCGTCTGGGGGCATTCAGAATGGCCCAGGGGAACTAGAAGGGTCTGGAGACCTTCAGAAGGGTCCTGAGCGGCTCTAGAAGGGTCTGGGGGCCGTCAGAAGGGCCGTGGATGGGCTCTAGAAGGGTCTGGGGGCCTTCAGAAGGGCCCCGGGTGGGCTCTAGAAGGGTCTGGAGGCCTTCAGAAGGGTCCTGAGGGGCTCTAGAAGGGTCCAACTTGGATCTCAAACGGTCTAGGGCCTTCCGATTGGTCCTGGGGGGCTCTAGAAGGGTCTTGGAACCTTCATAAAGGTCCTGACTGGCTCTAGAAGGGTTCTGAGGGGCTCTAGAAGGGTCTGGGGGCATTCAGAAGGGTCCTGAGGGGCTCTAGAAGGGTCTGGGAGCCTTTAGAAGGGTCCTCGGGGGCTCTAGAAAGTCATAGAAGGGTCTTAGAAGGCCCTAACAGCGTCCCAGGGTGCTCCAGAGGGTTTCCAGAAGTCTTAGAAGAGTCCTACAAGGACCTAAGGAGGTCCCAGGGTCTCCAGAGGCTTCCTGGTGACTCTAGAAGGATCCTTGAAAGCCCTAAGTGGGTCCCAGGTGGATCTAGCGGGTACCTGTGGGTTCTAGAAGGTTCCTAGAAGGTTGTAAGGGGCTCCCAGGGGGCTCTAGAGGGTTCCTGGTGGTCCTAGAAGGTTCCTAGAAGGTCCTAAGGGGGTCCCAGAGCGCTCTAGAGGTATCCTCGTGGTCGTAGAAGGTTCCTATAAGGTTCTAAGGGGGTCTCAGGGGGCTCTAGATGGTTCCTCGTGGCCCTAGGAGGGTCCTAGAAAGCCCTAAGTGGGTCCCAGGAGGCTCTAGAGGGTTCCTGGTGACTCTAGAAGGGTCCCAGTAAGCCCTAGAAAGGTCCCAGGGGGCTCTAGAGGGTTCCTGGAGACCCTAGAAGAGTCCCAGAAAACCCTAGACGGGTCCCACGGGGCTCTAGAGGGTTCTCGTGGGTCCTAGAAGGGTTCTAGAAGGCCCTAAGGGTGCCCAGAGGACTCCAGAGGATTCTTCGTGGTCCTAGAAGAGCTCTAGAAGGCACTAAATAGGTCCAAGGTTGCTCTAGAGGGTTCCTCGTGGTCTTAGATGCGTCCGAGAAGGCCCTAAGGGGTCCCAGGGGGCTCTAGAGGGTCCTTGGGGCACTAGAAGGGTCCTAGAAGGAATTAAGTGGGTCTCAGGTGGCTCTAGGGGTTTCCTCGTTGTCTTAGAAGGGTCCTAGGAGGCCCTAAGTGGGTCCCAGGGGGCTCTAGAGGGTTTCATGTGTTCCTAGAATAACCCAGAAGGCCCTAAGGAGGTCCCAGGTGGCTCTAGATGGTTTCTCGTGGTCCTAGAAGGGTCATAGAAAGCACTAAGGGGGTCCTAGGGAGCTCTAGAGGGTTCCTCGTGGTGCTAGAATGTACCTAGAAGGCTCTAAGGGGGTCCCAAAGAGCTCTAGAGGGTTCTTCGAGGTCTTAGAAGCATCTGAGAAGGCCCTAAGGGGGTTCCAGGGGGCTCTAGAAGGTCCCTGGGGGCCCTAGAAAGGTCCTAGAAGGCCCTAAGAAGGTCCCAGGTGCCTCTAGAGAGTTCCTCGTGGTCTTAGAAGGGTTCTAGAAGGCCCTATGTGGTCCCAGGGGGCTCTAGAGGGTCCCTGGGACACTAGAAGTGTCCTAGAAGGCCCTACGTGGGTCTCAGGGTGCTCTAGGGGGTTCCTCGTTGTCCTAGAAGTGTCCTAGGAGGCCCTAAGTGGGTCCCAGGGGGCTCTAGAGGGCTCCTGGTGACTCTAGAAGTCTCCTATAAAGCTCTAGAAGGGTCCCAGGGGGCTCTAGAAGGTACATGGTGACACTAGACGGGTCCTAGAAAGACCTAGAATGGTCCCAGAGGGCTCTAGAGGGTTCCCTTGGGTCCTAGAAGCGTCCTAGAAGGCCCTAAAGGGGTCCCAGGGGGCTCTAGATGGTTCCTCGTGGTCTTAAAAGGGTCTTAGAAGGCCCTAAATGGGTCCCAGGGGGCTCTAGAGGGTTCCTCGTGTTTCTAAAAGGGTCCTATAAGGCCCTAAGGGGGTCCCAGGGGTCTCTAGAGGGTTTCTCGTGGTCCTAGAATGGTCCTAGAAGACACTAAGGGGGTCCCAGGGGGTTCTACATGGTTTCTCGTGGTCCTAGAAGGCACCTAGAAGGGTCTAAGTGGGTCCCAGGGGGCTCTAGAGGGTTTCTCGTGGTCCTTGAAGGGTCCTAGATGGTCCTAAAGTGGTCCGAGGGAGTTCTAGAGGGTTCCTGGTTACTCTAGAAGTGTCCTAGAAAGCCCTAGAAGGGTCCAATGGGGCTCTAGAGGGTTCCCTGTGGTCCTTGAAGGGTCCTAGAAGGCCCTAAAATGGTCCCAGGGGGTTCTAGAGGGTTCCTGGTACTCCTAGAAGAGTCCTATAAGGATCCATGCGGTCCCAGGGGGCTCTAGAGGGTCCCTGGGGGCCCTAGAAGGGTCCTAGAAGGCCCTAAAGGGGACCCAGGGGGCTCTAGAGTGTTCGCCGGTGACTTACAATGGTCCTAGAAGGCCCTAAGGGGGTACTAGGGGGCTCTAGGTTGTTTCTCATGGTCCTAGAAGGGCCCTAGAAGGCCCTAAAGTGGTTCCAGGGGGCTTTAGAGTGTTCCCCGGGGTCTTACCATGGTCCTAGAAGGCCCTAAGTGGGTCCCAGGGGGCTCTAGAGGGTTTCTCATGGTCCTAGAAGGGTCCTAGAAGGCCCTAAACTGGTCCCAGGGGGCTGTAGATTGTTTCTCATGGTCCTAGAAGGGTCCTAGAAGTCCCTAAAGGGGTCCCAGGGGGCTCTAGAGGGTTCCTCGTGGCCCTAGAAGGGTCTTAGAAGGCCCTAAGTGTGCCCAGAGGACTCCAGAGGATTCTTCGTGGTCCTAGAAGAGCTCTAGAAGGCACTAAATGGGTCCAAGGTTGCTCTACAGGGTTCCTCGTGGTCTTAGAAGGGTCCTAGAAGGCTCTAAGGGGTCCCAGTGGGCTCTAGAGGGTCCCTGGGGGTCCTAGAAGGGTCCTAGAAGGCCCTAAGGAGGTCCCAGGGGTCTCTAGAGGGTTTCCCAGGGACTTACAATGATCCTAGAAGGCCCTACGGGGGTCCCAGGTGTCTCTAGAGGGTTTCTCGTGGTCCTAGAAGGGTCCTAGAAGGCCCTAAGGGGGTCCCAGGGGACTCTAGAGGGTTCCTGGTGCCTCTACAAGGGTCTTAGAAAATCCTAGAAATTTCCCAGGGGGTTCTAGATGGTTCCTTGTAGTTCTAGAAGTGTTCTAGAAGGCCTTTAATGGGTCCCATGGGGCTCTAGAGGGTTCCTCGTGGTCCTAGAATGGTCCTAGAATGCCCCAAGGGGTTCCCAGGGGGCTCTAGAGGGTTCCTGGGGCTCCTAGAAGGGTCCTAGAAGGCTCTAAGGGGGTCCCAGTGTGCTCTAGAAGGTCCCTGGCGGCACTAGAAGGGTCCTAGAAGGCACTAAATCGGTCCCAAGGGGCTCTAGAGGGTTCCCCGGCATCTTACAATGGTCCTACATGGCCCTAAGTTGTCCCAGGAGGCTCTAGAGGGTTCCATGTGTTCCTAGAATAACCCAGAAGGCCCTAAGGAGGTCCCAGGTGGCTCTAGATGGTTTCTCGTTGTCCTAGAAGGGTCATAGAAGGCTCTAAGGGGGTCCTAGGGAGCTCTAGAGGGTTCCTCGTGGTGCTAGAATGTACCTAGAAGGCTCTAAGGGGGTCCCAGGTGGCTCTAGAGGGTTCTTTGTGGTCTTAGAAGCGTCCGAGAAGGCCCTAAGTGGGTCCCAGAGGGCTCTAGAAGGTCCCTGGGGGCCCTAGAAATGTCCTAGAAGGCCCTAAGGAGGTCCCAGGTGCCTCTAGAGAGTTTCTCGTGGTCTTAGAAGGGTTCTAGAAGGCCCTATGGGGTCCCAGGGGGCTCTAGAGGGTCCCTGGGACACTAGAAGTGTCCTAGAAGGCCCTAAGTTGGTTTCAGGGTGCTCTAGGGGGTTCCTCATGTCCTAGAATTGTCCTAGGAGGCCCTAAGTGGGTCCCAGGGGGCTCTAGAGGGCTCCTGGTGACTCTAGAAGTCTCCTATAAAGCTCTAGAAGGGTCCCAGAAGGCTCTAGAGGGTTCCTGGTGACACTAGAAGGGTCCTAGAAAGACCTAGAATGGTCCCAGAGGGCTCTAGAGGGTTCCCGTGGGTCCTAGAAGGGTCCTAGAAGGCCCTAAAGGGGTCCCAAGGGGGTCTAGATGGTTCCTCGTGGTCCTAAAAGGGTCTTAGAAGGCCCTAAATGGGTCCCAGGGGGCTCTAGAGGGTTCCTCGTGGTTCTAAAAGGGTCCTAGAAGGCCCTAAAGGGGACCCAGGGGGCTCTAGAGGGTCCTTCGTGGTCTTAGAAGCGTCCGAGAAGGCCCTAAGGGTGTCCCAGGGGGCTCTAGAAGGTCCCTGGGGGCCCTAGAATGGTCCTAGAAGGCCCTAAGGAGGTCCCAGGGGGCTCTAGAGGGTTCCTGGTGGTCCTAGAAGGATTCTAGAAGGCCCTAAGTGGTTCCCAGAGGGCTCTAGAGGGTTTCTCGTTGTCCTAGAAGGGTCCTAGGAGGCCCTAAATGGGGCCCAGGGAGCTCTAGACGGTTCCTCGTGGTCCTAGGAGGATCCTAGAAGGACCTAAGTGGTTCCCAGAGGGCTCTGGATGGTTTCTTGTGGTCTTAGAATGGACCTAGAAGGCCCTAAAGTGGTCCCAGTGAACTCTAGAGGGTTCCTGGGGTTCCTAGAAGGGCCCTAGAAAGGTCTAAGAGGTTCCAGGGGGCTCTAGAGGGTCTCCGGGTGCCCTAGAATAGTCCTAGAAGGCCCTAAAGGGGTCCTAGGGGGCTCTAGAGCGTTCCCCGGGGTCTTACCATGGTCCTAGAAGGCCCTAAGTGGGTCCCAGGGGGCTCTAGAAGGTTTCTCGTGGTCCTAGAAGGGTCCTAGAAAGTCCTAAAGGGGTCCAAGGGAGCTTTAGAGGGTTCCTGGTGAATCTAGAAGTGTCCTAGAAAGCCCTAGAAGTGTCCCAGGGGGCTCTAGAGGTTTCCCTGTGGTCCTAGAAGGGTCCTAGAAGACCCTAAAGTGGTCCCAGGGGGCTCTAGATGGCTCCTGGTGCTCCTAGAAGGGTCCTAGAAGGCTCTAAGCTGTCCCAGGGGACTCTAGAGGGTACCTAGAGGGCCTAGAAGTGACCTAGAAGGCCCTAAAGGGGTCCCAGGGGGCTCTAGATGGTGCCTGTGGGTCCTAGAAGGGTCTTAGAAGGCCCTAAGGTGGTCCCAGGGGGCTCTAGAGGGTTCCTCGTGGTCCTAGAAGGGTTCTACAAAGCCCTAAGGGGTCCCAGTGGGCTCTAGAGGGTTCCTGGTGGTTTTAGAAGGCTCCCAGGGGTCTTTAGAGGGTCCCTGGAGGCCCTAGAAGTATCCTAGAAGGCACTAAAGGGGACCCAGGGGGCTCTAGAGTGTTCCCCGTGGTCTTACAATCGTCCTAGAAGGCCCTAAGGGGGTACCAGGGGTCTCTAGGTTGTTTCTCGTGGTCCTAAAAGGGTCCTAGAAGGCCCTAAAGTGGTCCCAGGGGGCTCTAGAGGGTTCCTGGTGGTCCTAGAAGGGTCCTAGAAGGCACTAAAGGGGTCCCAGGGGTCTCTAGAAGGTTCCCAGGGGTCTTACAATGATCCTAGAAGGCTCTAAGTGGGTCCCATGGGGCTCTAGATGGTTTCTCGTGGTCCTAGAAGGGTCCTAGAAGGCCCTAAAGGGGTCCCAGGGGGCTCTAGATTGTTTCTCGAGGTCCTAGAAGCGTCCTAGAAGGCCGTAAGTGCGTCCCAGGGGGCTCTAGAGGGTTCCTGGTGGTCCTAGAAGGATTCTAGAAGGCCCTAAGTGGTTCTCAGAGGGCTCTAGAGGGTTCCTCGTGGTCCTAGAAGGGTCTTAGAAGGCCATAAAGGGGTCCCAGGGTGCTCTAGAGGTCTTTAGTATGGATCTGGGGGGCTCTAGAAGGGTCTGGGCGCTTTTAGAATGGATGTGAGAAGCTCTAGAAGGGTTCAGGGTCTTTTTGAATCTCCCTGGGGGGCTCTAGAAGGGTCTGGGGGCTTTTAGAATTGTCCAGATGGGCTCTAGAAGGGTCTAGGGTCCTTTAGAATGGGTCTGGGGTGCTCTAGAAGGGTCTGGGGTCTTTTAAAATGGACGTGAGAAGATCTAGATGGGTCCAGGGGCCTTTAGAATGTCGCTGAGGGCCTCTAGAAGGGTCTGGGGTCCTCTAGAAGGGACGTGAGATGCTCTAGAAGGGTCCAGGGTCCTTTAGAAGGTCTCTGGCGGCTCTAGAAGGGTCTGGAGGCTTCTAGAAGGGATGTGAGAAGCTCTAGAAGGGTCCAGGGGCCTTTAGAACGTCTCTGGGGGGCTCTAGAAGGGTCTGGGGGCCTTTAGAAAGGATGTGAGAATCTCTAGAAGGGTCCAGGGGCCTTTAGAACGTCTCTGGGGGGCTCTAGTGGGATCTGGGGTCTTTTAGAAGGACTCTGGGGCCCTCTAGAAGGGTCTAGGGTCCATTAGAATGGGTCTGGGAGGATTTAGAAGGGTCTAGATGCCTTTAGAACGTCTCTGGGGGGTCTAGAAGGGTCTGGGGTCTTTTAGAAGCGACGTGAGAAGCTCTAGAAGGGTCCAGGGTCCTTTAGAAGGTCTCTGGGGGGCTCTAGAAGGGTCTGTGGGCATTTAGAAGGGATGTGAGTGGCTGTAGAAGGGTCTGGGCGCCTTTAGAAGGTCTCTGGGGGGCTCTAGAAAGGTCTGGGTTCTTTTAGAAGGGACGTGAGAAGCTCTAGAAGGGTCCAAGGACCTTTAAAATAGTTCTGGGGGCTCTAGAGGAGTCTGGAGGCTGTTAGAATGGTCCAGATGGGCTCTAGAATGGCCTGGTCGCTTTTAGAAGGTCTCTGGGGGGCTCTCGAAGGGTCTGGGGTCTTTTAGAAGGGACGTGAGAAGCTCTAGAAGGGTCCAGGGGCCTTTAGAAGGTCTCTGGGGGGCACTCAAAGGGTCTGGGGGCTTTTAGAAGGGACGTGAGAAGCTCTGGAAGGGTCCAGGGGCCTTTAGAAGGGCTCTGGGGAGTCTAGAATGGTCTGGGGGCCTCTAGAATGGTCCAGAAGGGCTCTAGAATGGTCTTGGCACTTTTAGAAGAGCCCCGGTGGGTGCTAGAATGGTCTGGGGTCTTTTAGAATGGACGTCAGGTGCTCTAGAAGGGTCTGGGGGCTTTTAGAAGGGTCCAGTGGAGCTCTAGGAGGGTCTGGGGGCTTTTAGAAGGGTCCAGTGGAGCTCTAGAATGGTCTGGGGGCCTTTAGAAGGGCTCTGGCGGTCTTTAGAGACATCTGGGGGCCTTTAGAAGGACTCTGGGGGCCTCTAGAAGGGTCTAGAGGCCTTTAGATTTGTCTAGAGGGGCTCTAGAAGGACTAATCCCCTAACCCTAACACTTAACCCTAACTCCCTATCCCCAACCCTGACCCTAACCGGATAACCATAACCCTAATCCCTATCCCCCTAACCCTAATCCCTTACACCCTAACCCTAACCCCGTAACCCTAAGCACATAACACTAAACACTAACCCTAACCCTCACCCTAAACCCTAACCATAACCCTAACCCAACCCTGACCCTAACCCTAACCACAAACCCTAACCCCTAACCCTAACGACCCTAAACTCTAACCCTCACCCTAACCCCTAACCATAACCATAACCCTAACCATAACCCTAACCCTTATGACCCTAACCCTAACCTTAACCCTAATCTAACCCTAACCTAACCCTAACCCTAACCACTAAGCCTAACCCTAACCCCTAACCCTAAGCCTAAACCCTAACCCTAAACCCTAACCCTAACCCTAAACCTAACCCTAACCCTAACCATAATGACCCTAACCCTAACCCTAACCCCTAACCCTAACCCTAACACTAAACCTAACCCTAAACCTAACCCTAACCCTAACCCTAATGACCCTAACCCTAACCCTAATGACCCTAACCCTAACCCTAAACCTAACCCCTAACCCTAACCCTAAACCTAACCCCTAACCCTAATGACCCTAACCCAACCCTAACCCTAACCCTAAACCTAAACCCTAACCCTAAACCCTAACCCTAACCCCTAACCCTAACCCCTAACTCTAACCCCTAACCCTAACCCTAATGACCCTAACCATAAACCCTAACCCTAACCCTAACCCTAACCCCAACCCCTAACCCTAACCCTAAACCCTAACCCTAACCCCTAACTCTAACCCCTAACCCCTAACCCTAACCCCTAACCCTAACCCTATACCCCTATCCATATCCCCTAACCCTAACCCAAATCCTAACCCTAACCCTAATGACCCTAACCCTAACACTAACCCCTAACTTCTAGAGCTTCTCACGTCCCTTCTAAAAGCCCCTGGACCCTTCTAGAGCCCCCTGGGTCCCTTCTAAAAGTGCCAAGACCCTTCTAGAGCCCATCTGGACAATTCTAAAGGCCCCCAGATCCCTCTGGACCCCCCCAGAGACCTTCTAAAGGCCCCTGGACCCTTCTAGAGCTTCTCACGTCCCTTCTAAAAGCCCCCAGACCCTTCTAGAGCCCCCCAGAGACATTATAAAGGCCCCTGGACCCTTCTAGAGCTTCTCATGACCCTTTTAAAAGCCCCCAGACCCATCTAGAGCCCCCCAGAGACATTCTAAAGGCACCTGGACCCTTCAAGAGCTTCTCACGCCCATTCTGAAAGAACCCAGACCCTTCTAGAGCCCCCGAGAGAGCTTCGAAAAGACCCTGAACCCTTCTAGAGCTTCTTACATCCCTTCTAAAAACCCCCAGACCCTTCTAGAGCCCCCCAGATCCAATCTAAAGATATCTAGAGCCCCCTGGGACCCCTTTACGGCCTTCTAAGACCCTTCTAGGACCACGAGGAGCCATCTAGAGCCCCCTGGGACCCCTTAAGGCCTTCTAGGACCCATCTAGGACCACGAGAATCCCTCTAGAGCCCCCTGGGACCTCTTTAGGGCCTTCTTGGACCCTTCTAGGGCCCCCAGGGACCCTCTAGAACCCACTGGGACCCACTTAGGGCCTTCTAGGACCCTTCTAGGACCACGAGAAACCCTCTAGAGCCACCTGGGACTCCCGTAGGGCCTTCTAGGATCATTGTAAGCCCCCAGGGAACCCTCTAGAGCCCTCTGGGACCCTTCTAGGGCTTTCTAGGACCCTTTTAGAATCACCAGGAACCCTCTAGAGCCCCCTGGGACCCCTCTAGGACCACGAGAAACCCTCTAGAGCTCCCTGGGACCCACTTAGTGCCTTCTAGGACGCTTCTAGGGACACCAGAGACCCTCTAGAGCCCCCTGGGACACACTTAGGGCCTTCTAGGACCCTTCTAGGACCACGAGGAACCCTCTAGAGCCCCCTGAGACCCGCTTAGGACCTTCTAGGACCCTTCTATGACCACGAGGAACCCTCTAGAGCCACCTAGGACCCCCTTAGGGCCTTCTAGAACCCTTCTTGGACCCCAAGGGACCCTCTAGAGCCCACTGGCCCCCCTTAGGGCCTTCTAGGACCCTTCTAGGACCACGAGAAACAATCTAGAGCCCCCTGGGACCCCCTTAGGGCCAACTAGGACCAGTGTAAGACCCTGGGGAACCCTCTAGAGCCCCCTGGGTCCCCTTTAAGGCCTTCTAGGACCCTTCTAGGGACCCCAGGGACCCTCTAGAGCCCACTGGGACTGCCTTAGGGCCTACTAGGACCCTTCTAGGACTATGAGGAACCCTCTAGAGCCCCCTGGGACACACTTAGGCCCTTCTAGGACCCTTCTAGGACCCACGGGAACCATCTAGAGCCCCGTGGGACCCCCTTCGGGCCTTCTAGGACACTTCTAAGTCCTCCAGGGACCCTCTAGAGCCCCCTGGGACCGCTTAGAGCCTTCTAGGACCCTTCTAGGACCTGTGGGTACCCTCTAGAGCCCCCTGGGACCCTTCTAGGGCTTTCTAGGACACGTCTAGAGTCACCAGAAACCCTCTAGAGATCCCTTGGACCCCTTAAGGGCCTTCTAGGACCCTTCTAGGACCACGAGAAAACTTCCAGAGCCCCCTGGGACCCACTTAGGGCCTTCTAGGACCATTTTAAGACCCCGGGGAACCCTGTAGAGCCCCCTGGGACCCCCTTAGGGCCTTCTAAGACCATTTTAAGATAACGGGTAACCCTCTAGAGCCCCCTGGGACCCCCTTAGGGCCTTCTAGGACCATGGTAAGACCACGGGGAACCCTCCAGAGCACCCTGGGTCCTCTTTAGTGCCTTCTAGTACCCTTCTAGGGCCCCCAGAGACCTTCTAGAGCCCCCTGGTTACACTTTGAGCCTTCTAGAACCCTTCTAGGAGCCCCAGGAACCCTCTAGAGCTTCCTGAGACCCCCTTAGGGCCTTCTAGGACCCTTCTAGGACGGCGAGGAACCCTCTAGAGCCCTCTGGGACCCCCTTAGGGCCTTCTAGGGCCCTTCTAGTGCAGGCAGGGACCCTCTAGAGCCCCCTGGGACCCACTCAGGGCCTTCTAGGACCATTTTAAGACTCTCTGGAACCATCTAGAGCCCCCTAGGAAAACTTAGAGCATTCTAGGACCCTTCTAGGACCCCAGGAATATTCTAGAACCCCCTGGGACCACCTTAGGGCCTTCTAGTACCGTTCTAGGACCACCAGGAACCCTCTAGAGCCCCCTGTGACCCCCTTAGGGCCTTCTAGGACCCTTCTCGGACCACCAGGAACCCTCTAGAGCCCCCTGTGACACTCTTAGGGCCTTCTAGGACTCTTCTAGGACCACGAGGAAACCATCTAGAGCCCCCTGGGTCCCGCTTAGGGCCTTCTAGGACCATGGTAAGACCCCGGGGAACCCTCTAGAGCACCCTGGGTCCTCTATACAGCCTTCTAGGACCCTTCTAGGACCACCAGGATCCCTCTAGAGCCCCCTGGGACCCACTTAGGGCCATCTAGGGGTCTTCTAGGACCACGAGTAACCATCTAGAGACCCGTGGGATGACTTAAGGGCCTTCTAGGGGTCATCTAGGGCCACGAGTAACCATCTAGAGACATGTGGGACCACTTAAGGGCCTTCTTGGACACTTCTTGGTCCACAAGAGACCCTCTAGAGCCCCCTGGGACCCCTTAGAGCCTTCTAGGTCCATTCTATGAGCCCCAGGAAACACATAGAGCCCCCTGGGACCCCTTTAGGGCCTTCTAGGACCCTTCTAGGACCACCAGGGACCATCTAGAGCCCCCTAGGACCCACTTAGGGCCTTCTAGGACTCTTCTAGTACCCCCAGGGACCCTCTAGAGCCCCCTGGGACCCCTTTAGGGCCTTCTAGGACCCTTCTAGGACCACCAGGAGCCCTCTAGAGCCCCCTAGGACCCTTCTAGGCCTTTCTTGGACTCTTCTAGTACCCCCAGGGACCCTCTAGAGCCCCCTGGGACCCTTCTAGGGCTTTCTAGGACCCTTCTAGGACCACGACGAACCCTCTAGAGCCCCCTGGGACCCCCTTAGGGCCTTCTAGGACAATTCTAGCGCCCCCAGGGACCCTCTAGAGCCCCCTGGGACACACTTAGGGCCTTCTAGGACCCTTCTAGGACACAGGGAACCCTCAAGAGCCCCCTGGGACCCCCTTAGGGCTTTCTAGGACCATGGTAAGACCCTGGGGAACCCTCCAGAGCACCCTGGGTCCTCTTTAGTGCCTTCTAGTACCCTTCTAGGGCCCCCAGGGACCTTCTAGAGCCCCCTGGTTACCCTTTGAGCCTTCTAGAACCCTTCTAGGAGCCCCAGGAACCCTCTAGAGCCCCCTGGGACCCACTTAGGGCCTTCTAGGACCCTTCTAGGACCACAAGGAACCCTCTAGAGCCCCCTGGGACCCCTTTAGGGCCTTCTAGGACAATTCTAGGGCCGCCAGGGTCCGTCTAGAGCCCCCTGGGACCCCTTTAGGGCCTTCTAGGACCCTTCTAGGACCACCAGGAGCCCTCTAGAGCCCCCTAGGACCCACTTAGGGCCTTCTAGGACTCTTCTAGTACCCCCAGGGACCCTCTAGAGCCCGCTGGGACCCTTTTAGTGCCTTCTAGGACACTCCTAGGACCCACGGGTACCCTCTAGAGCCCTCTGGGACCCTTCTAGGCCGTTCTTGGACCCTTTTAGAATCACCGGGAACACTCCAGAGTCCCCTGGGACCCTTCTAGGGCTTTCTAGGACCCTTCTAGGACCACGAGGAACCCTCTAGAGCCCCCGGGACCATTTTAGGGCCTTCTGGGACCCTTCTAGGACCACGAGAAACCATCTATAGCCCTCTGGGACACCTTTTTGCACATTCTAGGACACTTCTAGTGCCCCCAGAGACCCTCTAGAGCTCCCTGGGAGTGTTTAGGGCCTACTAGGACCATTCTAGGATCACCAGGAACCCTCTAGAGCCCTCTGGGACCCACTTAGGGCCTGCTAGGACCCTTCTAGGACCACGAGGAACCCTCTAGAGCCCCCTGGGACCCCCTTAGGGCATTCTAGGACCCTTCTAGGGCCCCCAGGGACCCTCTAGAGACCCCTGGGACCCCCTTAGGGCTTTCTAAGACCCTTCTAGGACCACCAGGAGCCCTCTATAGCCCTCTGGGACCCTCTTTGCGCCTTCTAGGACCCTTCTAGTGCCCCCAGGGACACTCTAGAGCCCCCTGGGACTCCTTAGAGCCTACTAGGACCCTTCTAGGACCACGAGAAACCCTCTAGAGCCCCCTGGGACCTCCTTAGGTCCTTCGAGGACCGTTCTAGGGTCACCAGGAACCCTCTAGAGCCCTCTGGGACCCACTTAGGGCCTTCTAGGACCCTTCTAGGACCACGAGGAACTCTCTAGAGCCCCCTGGGACTTGCTTAAGGCTTTCTAGGATTCTTCTAGGACCACGAGAAACCATCTAGAGGCCCCTGGGACCCACTTAGTGCATTCTAGGTTCATTTTAAGACCCTGGGGAACCCTCTAGAGCCTCATGGTACCACTTAGAGCCTTATAGGACCCTTCTAGGACCAGAAGGAACCCTCTAGAGCCCCCTGGGACCCCCTTAGGGCCTTCTAGGACAATTCTAGCGCCCCCAGGGACCCTCTAGAGCCCCCTGGGACACACTTAGGGCCTTCTAGGACCCTTCTAGTACACAGGGAACCCTCAAGAGCCCCCTGGGACCCCCTTAGGGCTTTCTAGGGCCATGGTAAGACCCTGGGGAACCCTCCAGAGCACCCTGGGTCCTCTTTAGTGCCTTCTAGTACCCTTCTAGGGCCCCCAGGGACCTTCTAGAGCCCCCTGGTTACACTTTGAGCCTTCTAGAACCCTTCTAGGAGCCCCAGGAACCCTCTAGAGCCCGCTGGGACCCCCTTAGGGCCTTCTAGGACACTTCTAGGACCACAAGGAACCCTCTAGAGCCCCCTGGGACCCCTTTAGGGCCTTCTAGGACAATTCTAGGGCCGCCAGGGACCCTCTAGAGCCCCCTGGGACCCTTTTAGGGCCTTCTAGGACCCTCCTAGGACCCACGGGTACCCTCTAGAGCCCTCTGGGACCCTTCTAGGCCGTTCTTGGACCCTTTTAGAATCATCAGGAACACTCCAGAGTCCCCTGGGACCCTTCTAGGGCTTTCTAGGACCCTTCTAGGACCACCAGGAGCCCTCTAGAGCCCCCGGGACCATTTTAGGGCCTTCTAGGACCCTTCTAGGACCACGAGAAACCATCTATAGCTCTCTGGGACCCCTTTAGGGCGTTCTAGGACTCATCTAGGGTCCCCAGAGACCGTCTAGAGCCCCCTGGGATGCCTTAGAGCCTTCGAGGACCCTTCTAGGGCCACGAGGAACCCTCTAGAGCCCCCTGGGACCCCCTTAGGGCATTCTAGGACCCTTCTAGGACCACCAGGAGCCCTCTAGAGCCCTCTGGGACACCTTTTTGCACATTCTAGGACACTTCTAGTGCCCCCAGAGACCCTCTAGAGCTCCCTGGGAGTGTTTAGAGCCTACTAGGACCCTTCTAGGATCACCAGGAACCCTCTAGAGCCCTCTGGGACCCACTTAGGGCCTTCTAGGACCCTTCTAGGACCACGAGGAACCCTCTAGAGCCCCCTGGGACCCCCTTAGGGCATTCTAGGACCCTTCTAGGGCCCCCAGGGACCCTCTAGAGCCCCCTGGGACCCCCTTAGGGCTTTCTAAGACCCTTCTAGGACCACCAGGAGCCCTCTATAGCCCTCTGGGACCCTCTTTGCGCCTTCTAGGACCCTTCTAGTGCCCCCAGAGACACTCTAGAGCCACCTGGGACTCCTTAGAGCCTACTAGGACCCTTCTAGGACCACGAGAAACCCTCTAGAGCCCCCTGGGACCTCCTTAGAGCCTTCTAGGACCATTCTAGGGTCACCAGGAACCCTCTAGAGCCCTCTGGGACCCACTTAGGGCCTTCTAGGACCCTTCTAGGACCACGAGGAACTCTCTAGAGCCCCCTGGGACTTGCTTAAGGCTTTCTAGGACTCTTCTAGGACCACGAGAAACCATCTAGAGGCCCCTGGGACACACTTAGGGCATTCTAGGTTCATTTTAAGACCCTGGGGAACCCTCTAGAGCCTCATGGTACCACTTAGAGCCTTGTAGGACCCTTCTAGGACCAGAAGGAACCCTCTAGAGCCCCCTGGGACCCCCTTAAGGCCTTCTAGGACAATTCTAGCGCCCCCCAGGGACCCTCTAGAGCCCCCTGGGACACACTTAGGGCCTTCTAGGACCCTTCTAGGACACAGGGAACCCTCAAGAGCCCCCTGGGACCCCCTTAGGGCTTTCTAGGGCCATGGTAAGACCCTGGGGAACCCTCCAGAGCACCCTGGGTCCTCTTTAGTGCCTTCTAGTACCCTTCTAGGGCCCCCAGGGACCTTCTAGAGCCCCCTGGTTACCCTTTGAGCCTTCTAGAACCCTTCTAGGAGCCCCAGGAACCCTCTAGAGCCCCCTGGGACCCCCTTAGGGCCTTCTAGGACCCTTCTAGGACCACAAGGAACCCTCTAGAGCCCCCTGGGACCCCTTTAGGGCCTTCTAGGACAATTCTAGGGCCGCCAGGGTCCGTCTAGAGCCCCCGGGACCCCTTTAGGGCCTTCTAGGACCCTTCTAGGACCACCAGGAGCCCTCTAGAGCCCCCTAGGACTCACTTAGGGCCTTCTAGGACTCTTCTAGTACCCCCAGGGACCCTCTAGAGCCCCCTGGGACCCTTTTAGGGCCTTCTAGGACCCTCCTAGGACCCACGGGTACCCTCTAGAGCCCTCTGGGACCCTTCTAGGGCTTTCTTGGACCCTTTTAGAATCATCAGGAACACTCCAGAGTCCCCTGGGACCCTTCTAGGGCTTTCTAGGACCCTTCTAGGACCACGAGGAACCCTCTAGAGCCCCCGGGACCATTTTACGGCCTTCTAGGACCCTTCTAGGACCACGAGAAACCATCTATAGCTCTCTGGGACCCCTTTAGGGCATTCTAGGACTCTTCTAGGGTCCCCAGAGACCGTCTAGAGCCCCCTGGGATGCCTTAGAGCCTTCGAGGACCCTTCTAGGACCACGAGGAACCCTCTAGAGCCCCCTGGGACCCCCTTAGGGCATTCTAGGACCCTTCTAGGGCCCCCAGGGACCCTCTAGAGCCCCCTGGGACCCAATTAGGGCCTTCTAAGACCCTTCTAGGACCACCAGGAGCCCTCTATAGCCCTCTGGGACCCTCTTTGCACCTTCTAGGACCCTTCTAGTGCCCCCAGGGACACTCTAGAGCCACCTGGGACTCTTTAGGGCCTACTAGGACCCTTCTAGGACCACGAGAAATCCTCTAGAGCCCCCTGGGACCTCCTTAGGTCCTTCTAGGACCGTTCTAGGGTCACCAGGAACCCTCTAGAGCCCTCTGGGACCCACTTAGGGCCTTCTAGGACCCTTCTAGGACCACGAGGAACTCTCTAGAGCCCCCTGGGACTTGCTTAAGGCCTTCTAGGACTCTTCTAGGACCACGAGAAACCATCTAGAGCCCCCTGGGACCCACTTAGGGCATTCTAGGTTCATTTTAAGACCCTGGGGAACCCTCTAGAGCCTCGTGGTACCACTTAGAGCCTTGTAGGACCCTTCTAGGATTAGAAGGAACCCTCTAGAGCCCCCTGGGACACACTTAGGGCCTTCTAGGACAATTCTAGTGCCCCCAGGGACCCTCTAGAGCCCCCTGGGACCCCCTTAGGGCCTTCTAGGGCCATGGTAAGACCCTGGGGAACCCTCCAGAGCACCCTGCGTCCTCTTTAGTGCTTTCTAGTACCCTTCTAGGGCCTCCAGGGACCTTCTAGAGCCCCCTGGTTACCCTTTGAGCCTTCTAGAACCCTTCTAGGAGCCCCAGGAACCCTCTAGAGCCCGCTGGGACCACCTTAGGGCCTTCTAGGACCATTCTAGGACCACAAGGAACCCTCTAGAGCCCCCTGGGACCCCTTTAGGGCCTTCTAGGACAATTCTAGGGCCGCCAGGGTCCATCTAGAGCCCCCTGGGACGCCTTTAGGGCCTTCTAGAACCCTTCTAGGACCACGAGGAACCCTCTAGAGCCCCCTGTTACTTGCTTAAGGCCTTCTAGAACCCTTCTAGGACCAGGAGAAACACTCTACAGCCCCCTGGGACTCCCTTAGGGCCTTCTAGGATCATTGTAAGACCCTGGGGAACCCTCAAGAGCCTCGTGGGACCCCTTAGAGCCTTCTAGGACCCTTCTAGGACCACGAGGATCCCTCTAGATCCCCCTGGGATCCACTTAGGGCCTTCTAGGACCATTCTAGGACCACAAGGAACCGTCTAGGGCCCCCTGGGACACCTTAGGGCCTTCTAGGGCTCTTCTAGCACCCCCAGTGACCCTCTAGACCCCCCTGGAACTTACTTAAGTCCTTCTAGAACCCTTCTAGGGCCACGAGGAACCCTCTAGAGCCCCCTGGGACCCCCTTAGGGCCTTCTACGTCCATGGTAAAATCCGGGGGAACCCTCTAGAGCACCCTGGGTCCTATTTAAGGCCTTCTAGTACACTTCTAGGGCCCCCAGGGACCTTCTAGAGCCCCCTGGGTCCCCTTAGGGCCTTTTGGGACCCTTCTAGGACCACGAGAAACCATCTAGAGCCCTCTGGGAACCACTTAGGGCCTTCTAGGACCTTTCTAGGGCCCCCAGGGACCCTCTAGAGCCCCCAGGGACCCTCTTAGGGCCTTCTAGGAGACTTCTAGGACCACTAGAAACCCTCTAGAGCCCCCTGGGACCCCCTTAGGGCCTTCTAGGACCATTTTAAGTCTCCGGGGAACCATCTAGAGCCCCCTGAGACCCCTTAGAACATTCTAGGAGCCTTCTATGACCACGAGGAACCTTCTAGAACCACCTGGGACCCCCTTAGGGCCGTCTAGGACCCTTCTCGGACCACCAGGAACACTCTAGAGCCCCCTGGGACTTGCTTAAGGCCTTCTAGGACTCTTCTAGGACCACGAGGAAACCAGATAGAGCCCCCTGCGACCCACTTAGGGCCTTCTAGGACCATGGTAAGACCCCGGGGAACCCTCTAGAGCACCCTGCGTCCTCTTTAGGGCCTTCTAGTACACTTCTAGGGACCCAGGGACTTTCTAGAGCCCCCTGGTTCCCTTTAGAGCCTTCTAGAACCCTTCTAGGAGCCCCAGGAACCCTCTAGAGCCCGCTGGGACCCCCTGAGGGCCTTCTAGGACCCTTCTAGGACCACAAGGAACCCTCTAGAGCCCCCTGGGACCCCTTTAGGGCCTTCTAGGACAATTCTAGGGCCGCCAGGGTCCCTCTAGAAACCCCTGGGACCACTTAGGGCTTTCTAAGACCATTTTAAGGCTCTGGAAATCAATATAGAGCACCCTGGGACACCTTAGAGCATTCTAGGTCCCTTCTAGGACCCCAGGAATCTTCTAGAACGCCCTGGGACCCCCTTAGGGCCTTCTAGGACCCTTTTAGGACCACCAGGAACCCTCTAGAGCCCTCTGGGACCCTCTTAGGTCCTTCTAGGACCCTTCTAGACCCCCCAGGAACCCTCTAGATCCCTCTGGGACCCCCTTAGGGCCTTCTAGCACCCTTCTAGGACCACGAGGAACTCTCTAGAGCCCACTGGGACCCCCTTAAGAACTTCAAGGACCCTTCTAGGACCACAAGAAACCATCTAGAACCCCTTGGGACTCACATAGAGCTTCTAGGATCATTGTAACACCCTGGGGAACCATCTAGAGCGTCGTGGGACCACTTAGAGCTTTCTAGGACGATTCTAGTACCACGAGGAACCCTCTAGAGCCCCCTGGGACCCATTTAGGGCCTTCTAGGACCCTTCTAGGACCACGAGGAACCCCCTAGAGCCCCCTGGGACCCCCTTAGGGCCTTCTAGGACAATTCTAGCGCCCCCAGGTACCCTCTAGAGCCCCCTGGGACCCCCTTAGGGCCTTCTAGGACCCTTCTATTCTAGGACACAGGGAACCCTCAAGAGCCCCCTGGGACCCCCTTAGGGCTTTCTAGGGCCATGGTAAGACCCTGGGGAACCCTCCAGAGCACCCTGGGTCCTCTTTAGTGCCTTCTAGTACCCTTCTAGGGCCCCCAGGGACTCCTTAGGGCCTACTAGGACCCTTCTAGGACCAGGAGAAACACTCTAGAGCCCCCTGGGACTCACTTAGGGCCTTCTAGGATCATTGTAAGACCCTGGGGAACCCTCAAGAGCCTCGTGGGACCCCTTAGAGCCTTCTAGGACCCTTCTAGGACCACGAGGATCCCTCTAGAACCCCCTGGGACCCACTTAGGGCCTTCTAGGACCATTCTAGGACCACAAGGAACCGTCTAGAGCCCCCTGGGACACCTTAGGGCCTTCTAGGGCTCTTCTAGCTCCCCCAGTGACCCTCTAGACCCCCCTGGAACTTGCTTAAGTCCTTCTAGAACCCTTCTAGGGCCACGAGGAACCCTCTAGAGCCCCCTGGGACCCCCTTAGGGCCTTCTAGGACCATTTTAAGTCTCCGGGGAACCATCTAGAGCCCCCTGAGACCCCTTAGAACATTCTAGGACCGTTCTAGGGTCACCAGGAACCCTCTAGAGCCCTCTGGGACCCACTTAGGGCCTTCTAGGACCCTTCTCAGACCACCAGGAACCCTCTAGAGCCCCCTGGGACTTGCTTAAGGCCTTCTAGGACTCTTCTAGGACCACGAAGAAACCATATAGAGCCTCCTGGGACCCACTTAGGGCCTTCTAGGACCATGGTAAGACCCCGGGGAACCCTCTAGAGCACCCTGCGTCCTCTTAAGGGCCTTCTAGTACACTTCTAGGGACCCAGGGACTTTCTAGAGCCCCCTGGTTCCCTTTAGAGCCTTCTAGAACCCTTCTAAGAGCCCCAGAAACCCTCTAGAGCCCCTGGGACCCCCTTAGGGCCTTCTAGGACCCTTCTAGGACCACAAGGAACCATCTAGAGCCCCCTGGGTCCCCTTTAGGGCCTTCTAGGACCATTTTAAGTCTCCGGGGAACCATCTAGAGCCCCCTGAGACCTCTTAGAACATTCTAGGACCCTTCTATGACCACGAGGAACCTTCTAGAACCCCCTGGGACCCCCTTAGGGCCTTTTAGGACCCTTCTAGGCTCACCAGGAACCGTCCAGAGCCATCTGGGACCCACTTAGGACCTTCTAGTACCCTTCTAGGACCACGAGAAACCATCCAGAGCCCCCTGGGACTCCTTAGAGCCTTCTAGGACCCTTCTAGGAGTCCCTGAATCCTTCTAGAGCCCCATGGGACCCACTTAGGTCCTTCTAGGACACTTCAAACACCACCAGCATCCCTCTAGAGCTCACTGGGAAGCATTTAGGGCCTTCTAAGACCCTTCTAGGACCACGAGGAACCCTCTAGAGCCCCCTGGGACCATTTTAGGGCCTTCTAGGTCACTTCTAGGACCACTAGGAACCATGTAGACCCCCTGGGACAATTTAGGACCTTCTAGAACCATTGTAAGACCATGGGGAACCCTCTAGAGCCCTCTGGGACCCCCTTAGGACCTTCTAGGACCCTTCTAGGACCACCAGGATCCCTCTAGAGCCCCCTGGAACCACCTTAGGGCCTTCTAAAACCCTTCTAGGACCTTGAGGAACCCTCTAGCGCTCTTTGGGACCCCTATAGAAGGGTCTGGAGGCCTTCAGAAGGGTCTGGATGGGCTCTAGAAAGGTCTGGGGGCCTTCAGAATGGCCCTGGGGGGATC
Organism: Phaenicophaeus curvirostris; assembly: GCF_032191515.1. NCBI lineage: Eukaryota > Metazoa > Chordata > Aves > Cuculiformes > Cuculidae > Phaenicophaeus > Phaenicophaeus curvirostris. The sequence continues at coordinate 1,276,180 of NW_027206668.1, forward strand.
TAGAAGGGTCTGGAGGCCTTCAGAAGTGTCCTGAGTTGCTCTAGAAGGGTCTGGGGGCCTTCAGAAGGGCTCTGGGGGGATCTAGAAGGGTCTGGAGGCCTTCCGAAGGGTCCTGAGCGGCTCTAGAATGGTCTGGGGGCATTCAGAAGGGTCTGGATGGGCTCTAGAAGGGTCTGGGGTCCTTCAGAATGGCCCTGGGGGGATCTAGAATGGTCTGGAAGCCATCAGAAGGGCCCTGAGTGGCTCTAGAACTGTCTGGGTGCCTTGAGAATGGCCCTGGGGTGATCTAGAAGGGTCTGGAGGCCTTCAGAAGGGTCCTGAGTGGCTCTAGAAGGGTCTGGGGGCCTTCAGAAGACCCTGGGTGGGCACTAGAAGGGTCTGGGTGCCTTCAGAAGGGCCCTGGGTGGGCTCTAGAAGGGTCTGGAGGCCTTCAGAAGGGTCCTGAGGGGCTCTAGAAGGGTCCAACTTGGATCTCAAACGGTCTAGGGCCTTCAGATTGGTCCTGGGGGGCTCTAGAAGGGTCTTGGAATTTTCATAAAGGTCCTGACTGGCTCTAGAAGGGTTCTGAGGGGCTCTAGAAGGGTCTGGTGTCATTCAGAAGGGTCCTGAGGGGCTCTAGAAGGGTCTGAGAGCCTTTAGAAGGGTCCTCGGGGGCTCTAGAAAGTCATAGAAGGATCTTAGAAGGCCCTAACAGCATCCCAGGGTGCTCCAGAGGGTTTGCAGAAGTCTTAGAAGAGTCCTACAAGGACCTAAGGAGGTCCCAGGGGGCTCCAGAGGCTTCCTGGTGACTCTAGAAGGGTCTTTGAAAGCCCTAAGTGGGTCCCAGGTGGATCTAGCGGGTACCTGTGGGTTCTAGAAGGTTCCTAGAAGGTCGTAAGGGGGTCCCAGAGGGCTCTAGAGGGTTCCTGGTGGTCCTAGAAGGTTCCTAGAAGGTCCTAAGGGGGTTCCAGAGCGCTCTAGAGGTATCCTCGTGGTCGTAGAAGGTTCCTATAAGGTTCTAAGGGGGTCTCAGGGGACTCTAGGGTGTTCCTCGTAGCCCTAGAAGGGTCTTACAAGGCCCTAAGGGTGCCCAGAGGACTCCAGAGGATTCTTCGTGGCCCTAGAAGAGCTCTAGAAGGCACTAAATGGGTCCAAGGTTGATCTAGAGGGTTCCTCGTGGTCCTAGAAGCATCTGAGAAGGCCCTAAGGGGGTCCCAGGGGGCTCTAGAGCATCCCTGGGGGTCGTAGAAGGGTCCTAGAAGGCCCTAAGGAGGTCCCAGGGGGCTCTAGAGAGTTCCTCGTGGTCTTAGAAGGGTTCTAGAAGGCCCTAAGTGGTCCCGGGGGGCTATAGAGGGTCCTTGGGGCACTAGAAGCGTCATAGAAGACATTAAGTGTGTCTCAGGTGGCTCTAGGGGGTTCCTCTTGTCCTAGAAGGGTCCTAGGAGGCCCTAAGTGGGTCCCAGGGGGCTCTAGAGGGCTCCTGGTGACTCTAGAAGTCTTCTATAAAGCTCTAGATTGGTCCCAGAGGGCTCTAGAGGGTACATGGTGACACTAGAAGGGTCCTAGAAAGACCTAGAATGGTCCCAGAGGGCTCTAGAGGGTTCCCTAGGGTCCTAGAAGGGTCCTAGAATGCACTAAGGGGGTCCCAGGGGGCTCTAGAGGGATTCTCATGGTCCTAGATAGGTCCTTGAAGGCTCTAAGGGGGGCCCAGTTGGCTGTAGAGAGTCCCTGGGGGTCTAAGAAGGACCTAGAAGGCACTAAGGGGGCCCTAGGGGGCTCTAGAGGGTTCCTCGTGGTCCTAGAAGGGTCCTCGAAGGCCCTAAAGGGGTCCCAGGGGCTCTAGATGGTTCCCCGGGGTCTTAAAATGGTCCTAGAATGCCCTACATTGGTCCCAGGGGGCTCTAGATGGTATCTCATGGTCCTAGAAGGATACTAGAAAACCCAAAGGGTCGCAGGGGGCTCTAGATGGTATCTCATGGTCCTAGAAGGGTCCTAGAAGGCCCTAAGTCGGTCCCAGGGGGCTCTAGAAGGTCCTTTGTGGTCCTAGAATGGTCCTAGAAGGCCCTAAGGGGGTCCCAGGGGGATCTAGAGGGTTCCAGGTGCCTCTACAAGGGTCTTAGAAAATCCTAGAAGTTTCCCAGGGGGTTCTAGATTGTTCCTTGTAGTTCTAGAAGCGTTCTAGAAGGCCGTTAATTGGTCCCATGGGGTTCTAGAGGGTTCCTCGTGGTACTAGAAGGGTCCTAGAAGGCCCTAAGGAGTCCCAGGGGTCTCTAGAGGGTCCCTGGGGGCACTAGAAGTGTATTAGAAGGTGCAAAGGGGGTCCCAGAGGGCTCTAGAGGGTCCCTGGTGGTCCTAGAAGGGTCCTAGAAGGGCCTAAGGGGGTCGCAGAGAGTTCTAGAATGTTCCTGTGCTTCCTAGAAGGGTCCTAGAAGGACTTAAGGGGGTCCCACAGGACTCTAGAAGGTTCCCCAGGGTCTTACAATTGTCCTAGCAGGTCCTATGGGGTCCCAGGGGGCTCTAGATGGTTCCTGGTGCTCCTAGAACGGTCCTAGAAGGACTTAAGGGGTTCCCAGGGGGCTCGAGAGGGTTCCTCATGGTCCTAGAATTTTCTTGGAAGGCCCTAAAGGGGTCCCAGGGGGCTGTAGAAGGTTCCTGGGGCTCCTAGAAGGGTCCTAGAAGGCTCTAAGGGGGTCCCAGGGGACTCTAGAGGGTCCCTGGGGCCCTTAGAATGGTCCTTGATGGTCCTAAAGGGTTCCCAGGGGACTCTAGAGGGTTCCCTGGGGTCTTACAATGGTCCTAGTATGACCTAAGGGGGTCCCAGGGGGCTCTAGATGGTTCCTGGTGTCTTAAAATTGTCCTAGAAAGGCCTAAGTGATTCCCAGAAGGATCTAGAAGGTTTCTTGTGGTCCTTGAAGGTTCCTAGAAGGCCCTAAGGTGGTCCCAGGGGGTCGAGAGGGTTCCTCGTGGTTCTAGAAGGGTCCCAGAAGGTTCTAAGGGGGTCCCAGGGGGCTCTAGAGGTATTCTCGTGGTCCTAGAAGGGTCCTAGAAGGCCCTAAGTGGGTCCCCGGGGGCTCTAGAAAGTTCTTCATGGTCCTAGAAAGGCCCTAGAAGGTCCTAAGAGGGTCCCAGAGGGCTCTAGATGGTTCCTGGTGGTCCTAGAAGTGTCCTAGAAGGCCCTAAATTGGTCCCAGGGGGATCTAGAGGGTTCCTCGATGTCCTAGAAGGGCCCTAGAAGGCCCTAAGGGGGTCCCAGGGGGCACTAGAGGGTTCCTGGTGGTCCGAGAAGGGACCTAGAAGGAGCAAAGGGGGTCCCAGGGAGCTCTAGAGAGTTCCTCGTGGTCCTAGAAGGGTCCTAGAAGGCCCTATGTGGTTCCAGGGGGCTCTAGAGTTTCCCTGGGGGCGCTAGAAGAGTCCTAGAAGGCCCTATGGGGGTCCTAGGGGGCTCTAGAGTGTTCCTCATGGTCCTAGAAGGGTCCTAGAAGGCCCTAAAGGGGTTCCAGGGGGCTCTAGAGGGTTCCTCGTGGTCCTAGAAGAGACCTACAAGGCTCTAAGGGGTCCCACGAGGCTCTAGAGGGTTCCCCAGTGTCTTAGAATGATCCTAGAAGGCCCTAAGTGGGTCCCAGAGAGCTCTAAATGGTTTCTTGTGGTCCTAGAAGGGTCCTTGAAGGTCTTCATGGGGTCCCAGTGGGCTCTAGAGAGTTCCTCGTGGTCCTAGAAGGGTGCTAGAAGGCCCTAAGTGGGTCCCAGGTGTCTCTAGATGGTTCCAGGGGTCACTAGAAGGGTCCTAGAAGGCCCTAAGGTGGTCCCAGGTGGTTCTAGAAGGTTCCTGGGGTCCTAGAAGGGTCCTAGAATGCTCTAAGGTGTCCCAGGGTGCTCTATATTGATCTCTGGAGTCTTAAAATGGTCCTAGAAAGCCCTAAAGTGGTCCCAGGGGGCTCTAAAGGGTCCCTGGGGGCCCTAGAATGGTCCTAGAAGGTGCAAAGGGGGTCCCAGAGGGCTCTAGAGGGTCCCTGGTGGTCCTAGAAGGGTCCTAGAAGGGCCTAAGTGGGTCGCAGAGAGTTCTAGAAGGTTCCTGGGACTCCTAGAAGGGTCCTAGAAGGACTTAAGGGGGTCCCACAGGACTCTAGAGGGTTGCCCGGGGTCTTACTATTGTCCTAGAAGGTCCTATGGGGTTCTAGGGGGCTCTAGATGGTTCCTGGTGCTCCTAGAAGGCTCCTAGAAGGCCTTAAGGGGGTCCCAGGGGGCTCGAGAGGGTTCCTCGTGGTCCTAGAAGGGTCTTGGAAGGCCGTAAAGGGGTCCCAGGGGGCTGTAGAAGGTTCCTGGGGCTCCTAGAAGGGTCCTAGAAGGCTCTAAGGGGGTCCCAGAGGGCTCTAGAGGGTTCCCTGTGGTCCTAGAAGGGTCCTAGAAGGCCCTAAGGAGTCCCAGGGGTCTCTAGAGGGTCCCTGGGGGCACTAGAAGGGTCCTAGAAGGTGCAAAGGGGGTCCCAGAGGGCTCTAGAGGGTCCCTGGTGGTCTTAGAAGGGTCCTAGAAAGGCCTATGTGGTTCCAGGGGGCTCTAGAGTGTCCCTGGGGGTGCTAGAAGAGTCCTAGAAGGCCCTATGGGGGTCCTAGGGGGCTCTAGAGTGTTCCTCATGGTCCTAGAAGGGTCCTAGAAGGCCCTAAAGGGGTTCCAGGGGGCTCTAGAGGGTTCCTCATTGTCCTAGAAGAGACCTACAAGGCTCTAAGTGGTCCCACGAGGCTCTAGAGGGTTCCCCAGTGTCTTACAATAATCCTAGAAGGCCCTAAGTGGGTCCCAGAGAGCTCTAGTTGGTTTCTTGTGGTCCTAGAAGGGTCCTTGAAGGTCTTCATGGGGTCCCAGTGGGCTCTAGAGAGTTCCTCGTGGTCCTAGAAGGGCGCTAGAAGGCCCTAAGGAGGTCCCAGGTGTCTCTAGAGGGTTCCAGGGGTCACTAGAAGGGTCCTAGAAGGCCCTAAGGGGGTCCCAGGGGGTTCTAGAAGGTTCCTGGGGTCCTAGAATGGTCTTAGAATGCTCTAAGGTGTCCCAGGGTGCTCTATATTGATCTCCGGAGTCTTAAAATGGTCGTAGAAAGCCCTAAAGTGGTCCCAGGGGGCTCTAAAGGGTCCCTGGGGGCCCTAGAATGGTCCTAGAAGGCCCTAAAGGAGTCCCAGGGGGCTCTAGAGGGTCCCTGGGGGCACTAGAAGAGTCCTAGAAGGCCCTCAGGGGGTCCCAGAGGGATCTAGAGGGTTCTCTGTGGTCCTAGAAGGGTCCTAGAAGGCCCTAAGGAGTCCCAGGGGTCTCTAGAGGGTCCCTGGGGGCACTAGAAGGGTCCTAGAAGGTGCAAAGGGGGTCCCAGAGGGCTCTAGAGGGTCCCTGGTGGTCCTAGAAGTCTCCTAGAAGAGCCTAAGTGGGTCGCAGAGAGTTCTAGAAGGTTCCTGGGGCTCCTAGATGGGTCCTAGAAGGACTTAAGGGGTTCCCAGGGGACTTGAGAGGGTTCCTCATGGTCCTAGAAGGGTCTTGGAAGGCCCTAAAGTGGTCCCAGGGGGCTGTAGAAGGTTCCTGGGGCTCCTAGAAGGGTCCTAGAAGGCTCTAAGGGGGTCCCAGGGGACTCTAGAGGGTCCCTGGGGGCCTTAGAATGGTCCTTGATGGCCCTAAAGGGTTCCCAGGGGACTCTAGAGGGTTCCCTGGGGTCTTACAATGGTCCTAGTATGAACTAAGGGGGTCCCAGGGGGCTCTAGATGGTTCCTGGGGTCTTAAAATGGTCCTAGAAAGGCCTAAGTGATTCCCAGGGGGCTCTAGAAGGTTTCTTGTGGTCCTTGAAGGTTCCTAGAAGGCCCTAAAGGGGTCCCATGGGGCTCGAGAGGGTTACTGGGTCTCCTAGAAGGGCTCAAGAAAGCCCTAAGGTGGTCCCAGGGGGTCGAGAGAGTTCCTCGCGGTTCTAGAAGGTTCCCAGAAGGTTCTAAGGGGGTCCCAGGGGCTCTAGAGGTTTTCTCGTGGTCCTAGAAGGGTCCTAGAAGGCCCTAAGTTGGTCCCAGGGGGCTCTAGAAAGTACTTCGTGGTCCTAGAAAGGCCCTAGAAGGTCCTAAGAGGGTCCCAGAGGGCTCTAGATGGTTCCTGGTGGTCCTAGAAGTGTCCTAGAAGGCCCTAAATTGGTCCCAGGGGGATCTAGAGGGTTCCTCGAGGTCCTAGAAGGGCCCTAGAAGGCCCTAAGGGGGTCCCAGGGGGCTCTAGAGGGTTTCTGGTGGTCCGAGAAGGGTCCTAGAAGGAGCAAAGGGGGTCCCAGGGAGCTCTGGAGAGTTCCTCGTGGTCCTAGAAAGGACCTATGTGGTTCCAGGGGGCTCTAGAGTGTCCCTGGGGGCGCTAGAAGAGTCCTAGAAGGCCCTATGAGGGTCCTAGGGGGCTCTAGAGTGTTCCTCATGGTCCTAGAAGGGTCCTAGAAGGCCCTAAAGGGGTCCCAGAGGGCTCTAGAGGGTTCCCTGTGGTCCTAGAAGGGTCCTAGAAGGCCCTAAGGAGTCCCAGGGTTCTCTAGAGGATCCCTTGGGGCACTTGAAGGGTCCCAGGAGGTGCAAAGTGGGTCCCAGAGGGCTCTAGAGGGCCCCTGGTGGTCCTAGAAGGGTCCTAGAAGGGCCTAAGGGGGTCGCAGAGAGTTCTAGAAGGTTCCTGGGGCTCCTAGAAGGGTCCTTGAAGGACTTAAGGGGGTCCCAGAGGACTCTAGAGGGTTACCCGGGGACTCTAGAGGGTTCCCTGGGGTCTTACAATGGTCCTAGTATGAACTAAGGGGGTCCCAGGGGGCTCTAGATGGTTCCTGGGGTCTTAAAATGGTCCTAGAAAGGCCTAAGTGATTCCCAGGGGGCTCTAGAAGGTTTCTTGTGGTCCTTGAAGGTTCCTAGAAGGCCCTAAAGGGGTCCCATGGGGCTCGAGAGGGTTACTGGGTCTCCTAGAAGGGCTCAAGAAAGCCCTAAGGTGGTCCCAGGGGGTCGAGAGAGTTCCTCGCGGTTCTAGAAGGTTCCCAGAAGGTTCTAAGGGGGTCCCAGGGGCTCTAGAGGTTTTCTCGTGGTCCTAGAAGGGTCCTAGAAGGCCCTAAGTTGGTCCCAGGGGGCTCTAGAAAGTACTTCGTGGTCCTAGAAAGGCCCTAGAAGGTCCTAAGAGGGTCCCAGAGGGCTCTAGATGGTTCCTGGTGGTCCTAGAAGTGTCCTAGAAGGCCCTAAATTGGTCCCAGGGGGATCTAGAGGGTTCCTCGAGGTCCTAGAAGGGCCCTAGAAGGCCCTAAGGGGGTCCCAGGGGGCTCTAGAGGGTTTCTGGTGGTCCGAGAAGGGTCCTAGAAGGAGCAAAGGGGGTCCCAGGGAGCTCTGGAGAGTTCCTCGTGGTCCTAGAAAGGACCTATGTGGTTCCAGGGGGCTCTAGAGTGTCCCTGGGGGCGCTAGAAGAGTCCTAGAAGGCCCTATGAGGGTCCTAGGGGGCTCTAGAGTGTTCCTCATGGTCCTAGAAGGGTCCTAGAAGGCCCTAAAGGGGTCCCAGAGGGCTCTAGAGGGTTCCCTGTGGTCCTAGAAGGGTCCTAGAAGGCCCTAAGGAGTCCCAGGGTTCTCTAGAGGATCCCTTGGGGCACTTGAAGGGTCCCAGGAGGTGCAAAGTGGGTCCCAGAGGGCTCTAGAGGGCCCCTGGTGGTCCTAGAAGGGTCCTAGAAGGGCCTAAGGGGGTCGCAGAGAGTTCTAGAAGGTTCCTGGGGCTCCTAGAAGGGTCCTTGAAGGACTTAAGGGGGTCCCAGAGGACTCTAGAGGGTTACCCGGGGTCTTACTATTGTTCTAGAAGGTCCTATGGGGTCCCAGGGGGCTCTAGATGGTTCCTGGTGCTCCTAGAAGGCTCCTAGAAGGCCTTAAGGGGTTCCCAGGGGGCTCGAGATGGTTCCTCGTGTTCCTAGAAGGGTCTTGGAAGGCCCTAAAGGGGTCCCAGGGGGCTCGAGATGGTTAGTGGGTCACCTAGAAGGGCTCAAGAAAGCCCTAAGGTGGTCCCAGGGCGTCGAGAGGGTTCCTCGTGGTTCTAGAAGGTTCCCAGAATGTTCTAAAGGGGTCCCAGAGGGCTCTAGAGGTTTTCTCGTGGTCCTAGAAGGGTCCTAGAAGGCCCTAAGTGGGTCCCAGGGGGCTCTAGAAAGTTCTTCGTGGTCCTAGATAGGCCCTAGATGGTCCTAAGGGGGTCCCAGAGGGCTCTAGATGGTTCCTGGTGGTCCTAGGAGTGTCCTAGAAGGCCCTAAATCGGTCCCAGGGGGATCTAGAGGGTTCCTCGAGGTCCTAGAAGGGCCCTAGAAGGCCCTAAGGGGGTCCCAGGGGGCTCTAGGGGGTTCCTGGTGGTCCAAGAAGGGTCCTAGAAGGAGCAAAGGGGGTCCCAGGGAGCTCTAGAGAGTTCCTCGTGGTCCTAGAAGGGTCCTAGAAGGCCCTATGTGGTTCCAGGGGGCTCTAGAGTGTCCCTGGGGGTGCTAGAAGAGTCCTAGAAGGCCCTATGGGGGTCCTAGGGGGCTCTAGAGTGTTCCTCATGGTCCTAGAAGGGTCCTAGAAGGCCCTAAGTGGGTCCCAGGGGGCTCTAGAGGGTGCCTCGTGGTCCTAGAAGAGACCTACAAGGCTCTAAGGGGTCCCACGAGGCTCTAGAGGGTTCCCCAGTGTCTTACAATGATCCTAGAAGGCCCTAAGTGGGTCCCAGAGAGCTCTAGATGGTTTCTTGTGGTCCTAGAATGGTCCTTGAAGGTCTTCATGGGGTCCCAGTGGGCTCTAGAGAGTTCCTCGTGGTCCTAGAAGGGTGCTAGAAGGCCCTAAGGGGGTCCCAGGTGTCTCTAGAGGGTTCCAGGGGTCACTAGATGGGTCCTAGAAGGCCCTAAGGTGGTCCCAGGGGGTTCTAGAAGGTTCCTGGGGTCCTAGAAGGGTCCTAGAATGCTCTAAGGTGTCCCAGGGTGCTCTATATTGATCTCTGGAGTCTTAAAATGGTCCTAGAAAGCCCTAAAGTGGTCCCAGGGGGCTCTAAAGGGTCCCTAGGGGCCCTGGAATGGTCCTAGAAGGCCCTAAAGGAGTCCCAGGGGTCTCTAGAGGGTCCCTGGGGGCACTAGAAGGGTCCTAGAATGTGCAAAGGGGGTCCCAGAGGGCTCTAGAGGGTCCCTGGTGGTCCTAGAAGGGTCCTAGAAGGGCCTAAGGGGGTCGCAGAGAGTTCTAGAAGGTTCCTGGGACTCCTAGAAGGGTCCTAGAAGGACTTAAGGGGGTCCCACAGGACTCTAGAGGGTTGCCCGGGGTCTTACTATTGTCCTAGAAGGTCCTATGGGGTTCTAGGGGGCTCTAGATGGTTCCTGGTGCTCCTAGAGGGCTCCTAGAAGGCCTTAAGGGGGTCCCAGGGGGCTCGAGAGGGTTCCTCGTGGTCCTAGAAGGGTCTTGGAAGGCCGTAAAGGGGTCCCAGGGAGCTGTAGAAGGTTCCTGGGGCTCCTAGAAGGGTCCTAGAAGGCTCTAAGGGGGTCCCAGAGGGCTCTAGAGGGTTCCCTGTGGTCCTAGAAGGGTCCTAGAAGGCCCTAAGGAGTCCCAGGGGTCTCTAGAGGGTCCCTGGGGGCACTAGAAGGGTCCTAGAAGGTGCAAAGGGGGTCCCAGAGGGCTCTAGAGGGTCCCTGGTGGTCCTAGAAGGGTCCTAGAAAGGCCTATGTGGTTCCAGGGGGCTCTAGAGTGTCCCTGGGGGTGCTAGAAGAGTCCTAGAAGGCCCTATGGGGGTCCTAGGGGGCTCTAGAGTGTTCCTCATGGTCCTAGAAGGGTCCTAGAAGGCCCTAAGGGGGTTCCAGGGGGCTCTAGAGGGTTCCTCATGGTCCTAGAAGAGACCTACAAGGCTCTAAGTGGTCCCACGAGGCTCTAGAGGGTTCCCCAGTGTCTTACAATGATCCTAGAAGGCCCTAAGTGGGTCCCAGAGAGCTCTAGTTGGTTTCTTGTGGTCCTAGAAGGGTCCTTGAAGGTCTTCATGGGGTCCCAGTGGGCTCTAGAGAGTTCCTCGTGGTCCTAGAAGGGCGCTAGAAGGCCCTAAGGAGGTCCCAGGTGTCTCTAGAGGGTTCCAGGGGTCACTAGAAGGGTCCTAGAAGGCCCTAAGGGGGTCCCAGGGGGTTCTAGAAGGTTCCTGGGGTCCTAGAAGGGTCCTAGAATGCTCTAAGGGGTCCCAGGGTGCTCTATATTGATCTCCGGAGTCTTAAAATGGTCCTAGAAAGCCCTAAAGTGGTCCCAGGGGGCTCTAAAGGGTCCCTGGGGGCCCTAGAATGGTCCTAGAAGGCCCTAAAGGAGTCCCAGGGGGCTCTAGAGGGTCCCTGGGGGCACTAGAAGAGTCCTAGAAGGCCCTCAGGGGGTCCCAGAGGGATCTAGAGGGTTCTCTGTGGTCCTAGAAGGGTCCTAGAAGGCCCTAAGGAGTCCCAGGGGTCTCTAGAGGGTCCCTGGGGGCACTAGAAGGGTCCTAGAAGGTGCAAAGGGGGTCCCAGAGGGCTCTAGAGGGTCCCTGGTGGTCCTAGAAGGGTCCTAGAAGGGCCTAAGGGGGTCGCAGAGAGTTCTAGAAGGTTCCTGGGACTCCTAGAAGGGTCCTAGAAGGACTTAAGTGGGTCCCAGATGACTCTAGAGGGTTGCCCGGGGTCTTACTATTGTCCTAGAAGGCCCTAAATTTGTTCCAGGGGGCTCTAGATGGTTCCTGGTGCTCCTAGAAGGCTCCTAGAAGGCCTTAAGGGGGTCCCAGGTTGCTCGAGAGGGTTCCTCGTGGTCCTAGAAGGGTCTTGGAAGCTCGTAAAGGGGTCCGAGGGGTCTGTAGAAGATTCCTGGGGCTCCTAGAAGGGTCCTAGAAGGCCCTAAGGGGGTCCCAGAGGGCTCTAGAGGGTTCCCTGTGGTCCTAGAAGGGTCCTAGAAGGCCCTAAGGAGTCCCAGGGGTCTCTAGAGGGTCCCTGGGGGCACTAGAAGGGTCCTAGAAGGTGCAAAGGGGGTCCCAGAGGGCTCTAGAGGGTCCCTGGTGGTCCTAGAAGGGTCCTAGAAGGACTTAAGGGGGTCCCAGAGGACTCTAGAGGGTCCCTGGTGGTCCTAGAAGTCTCCTAGAAGAGCCTAAGTGGGTCGCAGAGAGTTCTAGAAGGTTCCTGGGGCTCCTAGATGGGTCCTAGAAGGACTTAAGGGGTTCCCAGGGGACTTGAGAGGGTTCCCTGGGGTCTTACAATGGTCCTAGTATGCCCTAAGGGGGTCCCAGGGGGCTCTAGATGGTTCCTGGGGTCTTAAAATGGTCCTAGAATGGCCTAAGTGATTCCCAGGGGGATCTAGAAGGTTTCTTGTGGTCCTAGAATGTTCCTAGAAGGCCCTAAAGGGGTCCCAGGGGGCTCGAGAGGGTTACTGGGGCTCCTTGAAGGGCTCTAGAAAGCCCTATGTCGGTCCCAGGGGGTCTAGAGGGTTCCTCGTGGTCCTAGAAATGTCCCAGAATGTCCTAAGGGGGTCCCAGGGTGCTCTAGAGGGTTCCTCGATGTCCTAGAAGGGCCCTAGAAGGCCCTAAGTGGGTCCCAGGGGGCTCTATAGGGTTCCTGGTGGTCCGAGAAGGGTCCTAGAAGGAGCAAAGATGGTCCCAGTGAGCTCTAGAGAGTTCATCGTGGTCCTAGAAGGGTCCTAGAAGGCCCTATGTGGCTCCAGGGGGCTCTAGAGGGTCCCTGGGAGCGCTAGAAGAGTCCTAGAAGGCCCTAAGTGGGTCCTAGGGGGCTCTAGAGGGTTCCCTGTGGTCCTAGAAGGGTCCTAGAAGGCCCCTAGAAGGCCCTAAGGGGGTCCTAGGGGGCACTAGAGGGTTTCTGGGGCTCCTAGAAGGGTTCTAGAATGCTCTAAGGGGAACCAGGGGGCTCTAGAAGGTCCCTGGGTCCCTAGAACTATACTAGAAGGCCCTAAAGAGGACCCAGGGTGCTCTAGAGGGTTCCCCGGAGTCTTACCATGGTCCTAGAAGGCCCTAAGTGGGTCCCGGGGGCTCTAGCTGGTTTTCTCGTGGTCCTAGAAGAGTCCTAGAAGGCCCTAAGAGGGTCACAGGGGGCTCTAGAGGGTTCCTGGTTGGTTTAGAACTGTCCCAGTTGTCTCTAGAGGGTCCCTGGGGTCCCTAGAAGGGTCCTAGAAGGCACTAAATGCGACCCAGGGGGCTCTAGAGGGTTCCCCAGGGTCTTACAATCGTCCTAGAAGGCCCTAAGGGGGTACCAGGGGGCTCTAGGTTGTTTCTCGTGGTCCTAGAAGGGTCCTAGATGGCCCTAAAGTGGTCCCAGGGGGCTCTAGAGGGTTCCTGGTGGTCCTAGAAGGCACTAAAGGGGTCCCAGGGGTCTCTAGAAGGTTCCCAGGGGTCTTACAATGATCCTAGAGGGCCCTAAGGGGGTCCCAGGTGGCTCTAGATGGTTTCTTGTGATCCTAGAAGGGTCCTAGAAGACCCTAAGGGGGTCCCAGGGTCGTCTAGAGGGTTCCTCGTTGTCCTTGAAGGGTCCTAGAAGGCCGTAAGTGCATCCCAGGGGGCTCTAGAGGGTTCCTGGTGGTCCTAGAAGGATTCTAGAAGGCCCTAAGTGGTTCTCAGAGGGCTCTAGAGGGTTCCTCGTGGTCCTAGAAGGGTCTTAGAAGGCCATAAATGGGTCCCAGGGTGCTCTAGAGGTCTTTAGTATGGATCTGGGGGGCTCTAGATGGGTCTGGGAGCTTTTAGAATGGATGTGAGAAGCTCTAGAAGGGTTCAGGGTCTTTTTGAATCTCTCTGGGGGGCTCTAGAAGGGTCTGGGGGCTTTTAGAATTGTCCATATGGGCTCTAGAAGGGTCTTGGCGCTTTTAGAAAGTTTCTGGGGGCTCTAGAAGGGTCTGGAGGCTTCTAGAACGGATGTGAGATGCTCTAGAATGGTCCAGGGGCCTTTAGATGTCTCTGGGGGGCTCTAGAAGGGTCTGGGGGCCTTTAGAAAGGACGTGAGAAGCTCTAGAAGGGTCCAGGGGCCTTTAGAACGTCTCTGGGGGGCTCTAGCGGGATCTGGGGTCTTTTAGAAGGACTCTGGGGCCCTCTAGAAAGGTCTAGGGTCCATTAGAATGGGTCTGGGAAGATTTAGAAGGGTCTAGATGCCTTTAGAACATCTCGGGGGGGTATAGAAGGGTCTGGGGTCTTTTAGAAGCGACGTGAGAAGCTCTAGAAGGGTCCAGGGTCCTTTAGAAGGTCTCTGGGGGGCTCTAGAAGGGTCTGTGGGCATTTAGAAGGGATGTGAGTGGCTGTAGAAGGGTCTGGGCGCCTTTAGAAGGTCTCTGGGGGGCTCTAGAAAGGTCTGGGTTCTTTTAGAAGGGACGTGAGAAGCTCTAGAATGGTCTGGGGGCCTTTAGAATGGTCCAGAAGTGCTCTAGAAAGGTCTTGGCACTTTTAGAAGTGCCCCGGTGGGTGCTAGAATGGTCTGGGGTCTTTTAGAGTGGATGTCAGGTGCTCTAGAAGGGTCTGGGGGCTTTTAGAAGGGTCCAGTGGAGCTCTAGGAGGGTCTGGGTGCCTTTAGAAGGGCCCTGGCGGTCTTTAGAGAGGTCTGGGGGCCTTTAGAAGGACTCTGGGGGCCTCTAGAAGGGTCTAGAGGCCTTTAGATTTGTCTAGAGGGGCTCTAGAAGGACTAATCCCCTAATCCCCTATCCCTACCCCTGACCCTAACCCATAACCCTAACCCGATAACCATAACCCAAATCCCTAACTCTAACCATAACCCTAACCCCATAACACTTACCCCATAACCCTAACCCTCTAACCCTTACCCTAACCCTAACGCTAACTCTAACCCTAACCCAAACCATTCTAGAGCCCCTCAAGTTCTCTCTAAAAGCCCCCAGTCCCTTCTAGAGCCCCCCCAGGGCCTTTTTAAAGGACTCCAGACCCTTCTCATGCCCCCTGAGCCCTTCTAAGGGCCGCCAGACCCTTCTAGAGCCTTCAAGGCCCCTTCTAAAGGCTTTCAGATCCTTCTAGAACCCTTCATGTTTCTTCTAAAGGCCCTCAGACCGTTCTAGCGCCCCTCCTTTCGCTTCTAAAAGCCCCCAGACCCTTCTAGAGCCCCGCAGAGACCTTCTGAAAGGGCCAACACCCTTCTAGAGCCCATCTGGGTGATTCTAAAGGTCCCCAGACCCTTCTAGAGACACCCAGGGCTCTTCAAAAAGTCCCCAAACCATTCTAGAGCCTTCAAGGTCCCTTCTAAATGCCCTCAGACCCTTTTAGAGCTCCTCTGGAGCCTTTTTAAAACCCCCAGACCCTTCTAGAGCCCCTCATGTTTCTTCTAAGGGCCCTCAGACTGTTCTAGATCCCCTCATGTCCTTTCTAAAAGACCCCAGACCCTTCTAGAGCCCCCCGGGGCCATTCTAAATTCCCCCAGACCCTTCTAGAGACCCCAGAGTCTTTTTACAGGACTCCAGGCCCTTCTAGAGCCTCCCAGGGCCCTTCTAGAGGCCCCCAGACACTTCTAGAGCCCCCACGCACCCTTCTAAAGGCCCCCAGACCCCTCTAGAGACCTTTAGAGCCCTTCTAAAGGCCCTCAGGCCCTTCTAGTGGCCCTCTGGACCCCTTTTAATGCCCCCACACCGTTTTAGAGCCCCCCCGAGCCACTCAAAAGGCCCCCAGACCCCTCTAGAGACCCCCAGGGCCCTTCTAAAGGCCCCCAGACCCTTCGAGAGAACCCCAGGATCGTTCTAAAGGCCTCCAGACCCTTCTACGTCCTCCCTGAGCCCTTCTAAAGGCCCCCAGACCATTCTAGAGCCCCCAAAGCCCCTTCTTTAGGCACCCAGGCCCTTCTTGAGCCCCCCAGAGACCTTCTAAATGCATCTAGACCATCCTAGAGCCCCTCATGTCCCTTCTGAAAGGTCTCTGGGGGGCTCTAGAATGGGGGCGATTAGAAAGGACATGAGGGGCTCTAGAACAGTCTGAAGGCCCTTAGAAGAAACATGAGGGGCTCTAGAAGGGTCTGGGGGTTTTAAAAAGGGTCCAGAGGAGCTCTAAAAGGGTCTGAGGGCATTTAGAAGGGACCTTGAAGGCTCTAGAATGGTTTGGGGACTTTTTGAAGAGCTCTGGGTGTCTCTAGAAGGGTCTGGGGGCCTTTAGAAGGTCTCTGGGTGTCTCTAGAAGGGTCTGGGGGCCTTTAGAATCGCCCAAATTGGATCTAGAAGGGTCTTGGTGCTTTTAGAAGGTCTCTGGTGGGCTCTAGAAGGGTCTGGGGGCTTTTAGAAGGGATGTGAGAAGCTCTAGAAGGGTTCAGGGGCCTTTAGAAGGTCTCTGGGGGGCTCTAGAAGGGTCCAGGGGCTTTAAGAAGGGCTCTGGGGGGCTCTAGAGGGGTCTGGAGGTCTTTAGAATGGTCCAGATGGCCTCCAGAATGGTGTTGGCGCTTTTAGAATGGCCCTGGGGGGCTCTAAAATGGTCTGGGGGCTTTTAGAAGGGACGTGAGAAGCTCTAGAAGGGTCTGGGTGCCTTTAGAAGGTCTCTGGGGTGCTCTAGAGGGATCTGGGAGCCTTTAGAATAGCCCTAGGGGTCTCTAGAATGGTCTGGGTGCCTTTAGAAGGGCCCTGGGAGGCTCTAGAAGGGTCTGGAGTCCTTTAAAAAGACCCTGGGGGCTCTAGGAGGGTCTGGGGGAATTTAGAATGGCCCCGGGGTGGCTCTAGGAGGGTCTGGGGTCTTTTAGAAAGGACATGAGGGGCTGTAGAACAGTCTGAGGGCCCTTAGAAGAAACATGAGGGGCTCTAGAAGGGTCTGGGGGTTTTAAAAAGGGTCCAGAGGAGCTCTAAAAGGGTCTGAGAGCATTTAGAAGGGACCTTGAAGGCTCTAGAACGGTTTGTGGACTTTTTGAAGAGCCCTGGATGTCTCTAGAAGGGTCTGGGGGCCTTTAGAATCGCCCAGATGGGCTCTAGAAGGGTCTTGGCGCTTTTAGAAGGCCTCTGCGGGGCTCTAGACAGATCTGGGATCCTTTAGAATGGCTCCAGGGGGCTCTAGTAGGGTCTGGTGGCATTAAGAATTGTTCACAGGCACCCTGGAATTATCTGGGGGACTTTAGAAGGGTCTTGAGAGCTTCTAGAATGGTGCGTGGGCCTTTAGAAGGGCCCTGGGAGGCTCTAGAAGGGTCTGGGTGCCTTTAGAAGGGCTCTGGGGTCCTTCAGAACTGTCCAGAGGGTCTCTAGAAGGGTCTGGGAGCTTTTAGAAGGGTTCAGGAGGGATCTAGAAGGGTCTGGAGGCGTTTAGAATGAACCTTGGGCTCTCCAGAAGGGTCTGGGGGCCTTTAGATGGGTCTAGAGGAGCACTAGAAGGGCCTAAGGGCCTTTAGAAGGGTTCTAAAGGGCTCTAGAGGGGTCTGGGGGCTTTTAGAAGGGCTGGTGGGGCCTCTAGAAGGGTCTGGGGGCCTTTAGAAGCGGCCTTGAGGGCTCTAGAAGGGTCTGGCGGCCCTTAGAAGGGCTCAGGGGGCACGAGAAGGGTCTGGAGTCCTTTAAAAAGGCCCTGGGGGGGCTCTAGAAGGGACTGGGGGCTTTTAGAGAGAACTTGAGGGGCTCTAGAATGGTTTGGGTTAGGGTTAGAGTTAGCGTTAGGGTTAGGTATAGGGGTTAAGGTTAGGGGGTTAGGGTTATGGGGTTAGGGTAAGGGTTAGGGGTTTAGGGTTATGGTTAGGGTATTTGTGTTAGGGTTAATGTTATGCGCTTAGGGTTAGGGTTATGGGTTAGGGTTATGGGGTTAGGGTTACAGGTTTAGTGTTACATTTAGGGTTTGGGTTAGGGTAAGGGTTAGGGGTTAGGGCTAGGGGGTTAGTGTTAGGGTTAGGGTTACAGGATTAGGGTGAGGGTTATGGGGTTAGGGTGAGGGTTATGGGGTTAGGGTATTAGTTTTAAGGTTAGTGGTTAGGGTTATGGTTACTATTAGGGTTAGGGGATTAGGATTAGGGGGTTAGGGTTATGGTTATCGGATTGGGGTTAGGGGGTTAGGGTTATGGTTAGGGTTAGGTGTTAGGGTTGGGGCTTAGGGTTTGTCTTAGGGTTTGGTTTAGGGGTTAGGGTAAGGATTAGGTTTAGGGTAAGGGTTAGTGTTAGGGTTTGGGTTCGGATCTATAAGGCTCTGGGGTCCTTTAGTATTGTCCAGAGGACCTATAGAAAGGTCTGGGGACCTTAAAAATGACTCTGGGGGCTCTCAGACCCATCTAGAGCCCCTCTGGATCATTTTAAAGGCCCCCAGATCCTTCTAGAGCCCCCCCCCGAACCCTTCTAAAGGCGCCCAGACCGTTCTTGAGCCCCTCATGTCCCTTCTTAAAGCCCCCAGACCCTTCTAGATCCACACAGGGCCCTTCTAAAGCCTCCCAGATCCTTCTAGAGCCCCTCAATGCCTTTCTAAAGGCCCCCAAACCATCCTAGAGGCCACGAAGGCACATCTGAAGGCCCCCAGACCCTTCTAGATCACCTCTTCACCCTTATTAATGCCCCCAGACCCTTCTAGAGCACCCCAGGCTCATTCTAAAGACCCCCAGACCATTCTACAGGCCCTCAGAGTCCCTCTAAAGGCCCCCAGACCATTCTAGTGCCCTCCAGAGCCCTTCTAAAGGCCCCCAGACACTTCACGAGCACCCCAGAGCACATCTAAAGGCCTCCAGATCCTTCTAGAGCTCCTCTGGACAATTTTAAAGGCTCCTAGACCCTTCTAGAGTCCCCCAGGCCCATTCTAGAGTCCCCCAGAGTCCTTCTAGAGGGCCCCAGAGTCCTTCTAGAGGGCCCCAGACCTCTCTGGTGGTCTCTCTCATGGGGAAAAAAGGAATGCAAATTAGCACAAAAATGGAGTAGGAAAAAAAAAGAACTATGGACACAGGACAGATGCTGAAGACTGAAAAGCAAAGGATGAGAAAACAGAACAGAAAAATAAAAGAAAATGGGTACAGGGATGCCAAAGAACAAACATTGTACAGCAGCATAGTCAATGAAAGGAACCAAAAAGTCCAGCTCTAAAATGTTTGCTTCCTAGTCCCATCCCTGGCACAAAAGCTACGTCGCAGTGAAAACACTTACATTTCATGTAAGGATCCTCCCAGGCATTCAGCGGTGTGGCTCCCACTAAGAATGTGAGTCAGGACTAATAAAACACAGCTGCTCCCCAGGCCCTATTTATAACTTGGAGGGGCTCGCCCCGCCTTGTTCCCAGGTGATGGGTATGAAGGCCCTGAGGGTATATAAGCCACAGGCGTTTCCTCAGCCCCTTCTTCAGCTTCTGGTTTCCCTTGAGGTCAGAGCTTTGCTGCTGATTCAACTTGCTGTAGGTTTTGCTGAGGCTGTGCTGGAATGGTAAGCTTTTTTTTTTTACAGCATATGCAGCTGTATCTCCATTTATTTATTTATGTTTGTGTACAGGTGTATGTTTGGTTTTAGGTCAGTAATTTTGATTGAGTGTTGGAGTGGGTAAGATGTTTTAATACTTTCTTTTCTTTTTTTTTTTTCTTTTCTTCCTGGATGGTTGGTCTTTGCTGAGGATTTCTGCTTATGGGATGGTTTGTTGCTGTTCCTCGTTCTGTGTGGGATGGGTCCTAGAGTCTCTGCAGTTTGCAGCAGGAGCCTCATGGGTGAGAATAACCTGAAATTCAGTTTGTCAGCTTAGGGTGGGAAGGTGACTCTGTGGGCTGGTAGAAGATAGAAGGGGCCAGGGCAACCCTGGGAAGGGCTTAGAAAGACAAGCTCCTAAGCAACAGCAATAGAGAAGGGTTAGGGGGTTAAAATATAGGGTAGGTTCCGTTAGGAAGGAGCGGGGTTCTTTCTCTGATGCTGTAGGGGTGAAAAAGGGCTTTAATGGTTTAGGACTGGGGGAAAAATGGAGATGGGTTCATCAGTCTTTCTTGGGGCGGTTTGGCAGTCGGGTGCAAGTGCCATTCAGGTTTCAGTTGTTCTCGTCTCTCTGTAGTTGGTGGGAGGTAATAATGAGGTTGAGACACTAAAAAAAGTAATCCCTAGGGCTCTGAGATATCTGCTCCATTGTACCTTCTACTTATTGTGCTTCTTGATGAACTTTGCATCCATCCTGTCTCCATCCCTCTGAATATCAGAGACCTCCCTAGTTAAAGGTGTGGACTCGCTGCCTGTCTGCAGAGGGATTCTGTTCCTCCTTTCCCTTGCATTTCTCAGGGAAGAGGCTGTATATTATTTTGGCTTGTAACAGTTTAGCAGCTGAGCAACTCTTCTTCATCTGGTCTGTGGGCACGCAAGCCTCCCTTATTAGTAGCGTTTTGGGTTTTTCCTGAATTTCCCAGTGAGATTTGCTCTATTATTGGTCACAGCAGTTGTTACCTTGTCCCTGTTATCCGTTGTGGGTTTTTATGGTTATTGAGTTTCCAGTTTAGGTCCTTGAGGACTCAAATCCCGCTGTTGTGAGTTTTTCCTTGGCTGACCGTCTCTGCAATTCCAGTTGTTGTTGTTGTGATTCCTTTTCTTTCTTTTCAACTTTAACTTTAGCTTTCTGATTCAGTTTTTTTGAAGCAGAGCAGCCCTAGAACCTGGGTTGGTCTCTGGGAGTAAAAAATTTAAATTAAAATTAAATTATAAAAATTAAAAAACAAAATTTACTCCCAGAGACCAAGCCAGGTTCTAGGGCTGCACCAGGCTATTCTCTCATTATTTTTCTTCTTTATAGATCCACTAGTATACAGGAAAATCACCCTACCCCACCTCTCCACCACCTACCCCTAATTCCACCCCCTCACCCTAACTAACTAATCAATTATCCAAATAATTACGCAAATTAGGTAAAAAATTTTTATCTGCACCACACACTAAACATCCTAACCCCCCACCCAGCATGATCCCACTCCTCATCACCACGCCCCCTCCTCTCCCCACCCCCTGATGTTGCCATGACCTCATGTTGTCCCACCCACTGACCTCCAAAGCCCCCCAGGGCCCATCTAAATCCTCCCAGATGATTCTAGGGACCCTCAAGCCCTTTCTAAAGGCCCCCAAACCAATCTAGAGCCCCTCATGACACTTCTAAAGGCCCCCAGACCCTTCTAGAGCCCCCCAGGGCCATTCTAAAGCCTCGCAGATCCTACTAGAGCCCCTCAAGGCCTGTTGAAAGGGCCCCAAACCACTCTAGTACCTACTAAGGCCCTTCTAAAGGCCCCCAGACCCTTCTAGAGTCCCTCATGATTCTTCTAATAGACCCCAAATCCTTCTAGAGCCCCCCAGAGGCCTTTCTAAAGCCCCCAGACCAATCTAGAGCCCCTCATGACTATTCTGAAGGCCCCTAGGCCCTTCTAGAATAACCCAGGGCCTCTCTATACGTACCCAGACCCTTCTAGACCACCTCATGATCATTCTAAAGCCTTCAATGCGTTTCTAAAGGTGCCCAAACCATTCTAGAGCCCACTAAAGCCCTTCTAAAGGCCCTGAGACCCATCTAGAGCCCCTCATGACTCTTGTAAAGACCCCCCAGACCCTTCAAGAGCAACCTCGGGCACTTCTAATCACTCCCAGATCCTTCTAGAGCCCCCAAGGCCCCTCCTAAGGGCCCCCAGACCCTTCTAGAATGCCTACTTAACCTTCTTTAGGCCCCCAGACCATTCTAGAGCACCTCATGTCCCTTCTGGAAGTCCCCAGACCATTCTAGAGAACCCTATGGCTCTTCAAAAGCCCCCCAACCATTCTAGAGCCCCTCAGGACGCTTCTAAAGGACCCCAGACACATTTAGAGACCACTAAACCCTTTTGAAGGACCCCCAATCCTTCTAGAGCCTCCCAGGGCCCATCTAGAGCATCCCAGGGCCCTTCTAAAGGCCCCCCGACCCTTCTAGAGCCCCTCAGAGACGTTCTAAAGGCCCCTGGACCCTTCTAGAGCTTCTCACGTCTCTGCTAAAGTTTCCCAGACCCTTTTAGAGCCCTCCAGAGACCTTCTAAAAGACCCTGGACCCTTCTAGAACTACTCACATCCCTTCTAAATGCCCCCTGACCCTTCTAGAGCCCCCGAGAGACTTTCTAAAAGCGCCAAGACCCTTCTAGAGCCCATCTGGACAATTCTAAAAGCCCCCAGACCCTTCTAGAGTCCCCAGAGAGATTCAAAAAGACCCTGAACCCTTCTAGATCTTCTCACATCCGTTCTAAAAGTCCCCAGACCCTTCTAGAGCCCACCAGGTCCAATCTAAAGACCTCTAGAGCATCCTGGGACCCCTTTAGGGCCTTCTAAGACCCTTCTAGGACCACGAGGAACCCTCTAGAGCCCTCTGGGAACGCCTTAGGGCCTTCCAGGACCCTTCTAGGACCACGAGGAACCATCTAGAGCTCCCTGGGACCCCTTTACTGTCTCCTAGAACACTTCTAGGACCACGAGATACCCTCTAGAGCCCTCTGGGAACCACTTAGAGCCTTCTAGAATCCTTCTACAACCACCAGGAACCCTCTAGAGCCCCCTGGGACACATTTAGGGCCTTCTAGGACCACCAGGAACCCTCTAGAGACCCCTGGGACCCCTTAGGACTTTGTAGAACCTTTCTAGGACCACGAGGAACCCTCTAGAGCCCCCTGGGACACCCTTAGGGCCTTCTAGGACCCTTCTAGGACCACGAGGAACCCTCTAGAGCCACCTCGGACCCCTTTAGGGCCTTCTAGGACCCTTCTAGGTCCTCCAGGGACCCTCTAGAGCCCCCTGGGACTGCTTAGAGCCTTCTAGGACCCTTCTAGGAGCACCAGGAACCCTCTAGAGCCCCCTGGGACCACTTTAGGGCTTTCTAGGACAACAGGGAACCCTCTAGAGCCCTCTGGGACCCTTCTAGGGCTTTCTAGGATACTTCTAGAGCCACGAAGAACCCTCTAGAGCTCCCTTGGACCACTTTAGGACCTTCTAGGACCCTATTAGTACCATGAGAAACCTTCTAGAGCCCCCTGGGACCAACTTAGGGCCTTCTAGGACCATTTTAAGACCCCGGGGATCCCTCTAGAGCCCCCTGGGACCCCTTCAGGGCCTTCTAAGATATTTCTAGGGCCCCCAGGGACATTCTAGAGCCGCCTGGAACCACTTAGACCATTCTAGGACCCTTCTAGGAACCCCAGGAACCCTCTAGAGCCCCCAGGGACACACTTAGGGCCTTCTAGGCCCCTTCTAGGACTACGAGAAACGATCTAGAGCCCTCTGGGAACCCCTTAGGTCCTTCTAGGATCCTTCTAGGACCACGAGGAACACTCTAGAGCTGCCTGGGAACCCCTCAGGGCACCTAGGACTATTCTAGGACCACGAGAAACCCTCTAGAGACCTCTGGGAACCACTTAGGGCCTTCTAGAATCCTTCTAGGACCACCAGGAACCCTCTAGAGCCCCCTGGGACCACTTTAGGGCCTTCTAGGATCATTGTAATACCCCGGGAAACCTTCTAGAGCCCCCTGGGACCCATTTAGAGCCTTCCAGGACCTGTCTAGGACCACCAGGAACCCTTTAGAGCCCCCTGGGACCACTTTAGGGCCTTCTAGGACCCTTCTCGGACCACGAGAAACAACCTAGAGCCACCTGGGACCATCTTAGGGCCTTCTAGGGCCATTGTAAGACCCCGGGGAACCCTGTAGAGCCCCCTGGGTCCCCTTTAGGGCCTTCTAGGACCTATCTAGGGCCACCAGGGACCCCCTTAGGGCCTTCTAGGACCCTTCTAGGACCACGAGGAACTCTCTAGAGCCCACTGGGACCACTTAGAGCTTTGTAGAACCCTTCTAGGACCACCAGGAACCTTCTAGAGCCCCCTGGGTCTAATTTAGGACCTTCTAGGACCCCCATAGACCCTCTAGAGCCCCCTTGGGACCCACTTAGGCCCTTCTAGGACCACGAGGAACCCACTCGAGCCCTCTGGGACCCCCTTAGGGCCTCCTGGGAACCTTCTGGTACCACGAGGGACCCTCTAGAGACTCCTGGGACCCCCTTAGGGCATTCTAGGACCCTTCTAGCACCAGGAGAAACACTCTAGAGCCCACTAAGACCCACTTAGGGCCTTGTAGAACCATTGTAAGACCCCGAGGAACCCTCTAGATCTCCCTGAGAAAACTTTAGGGCCTTCTAGGACAATTCTAGGGCCCCCAGAGACCCTCTATAGCCCCCTGGGACCTTTTAGAGCCTTCTAGGACCCTTCTGTGAGCCCCAGGAACACTCCAGAGCCCCCTGAGACCCACTTAGGGCCTTCTAGGACACTTCTAGAGTCACCAGGCACAATCTAGAGCCCCCTGGGACCCTCTTTGAGACTTCTTGGACCCTTCTATGTCCCATGGGGACCCTCTAGAGCCCTCTGGGACCTCTTTAGGACATTCTAAGACACTTCTAGGACCACCAGGAACCCTCTAGACCCCCCTGGGTCCCGTAAGAGCCTTCTAGGACCCTTCTAGGAGCTTCAGGGACCCTCTAGAGCCCCCTGGTACCCCCTTAGGGCCTTCTAGAACAATTCTAGGACTACAAGAACCATCTAGAGCCCCCTGGGTCCCCTTTAGGGCCTTCTAGGACACTTCTAGGTCCTCCAGGGACCTTCTAGATCCCCATGGGACCCCCTTAAGGGCCTCCTAGGAACCTTCTGAGACCACGAGGAACACTCTAGAGTCCCTGGGACCCTCTTAGAGCCTTCTAGGACCCTTTTAGGACCACGAGGGACCCTCTAGAGCCCCCTGGAACCCCCTTAGGGCCTTCTAGGACCCTTCTAGGTCAATGAGGAACACTCTAGAGCCCCCTGGGACCCACTTAGGGCTTTCTAGGACCATTGTAAGACCCCGTGGAACCCTCTAGAGCCGTCTCGGACCCCTTTAGGGCCTTCTAGGACCCTTCTAGGGCCCCCAGTGACCCTCTAGATCCATCTGGGACCATTTAGAGCCTTCTAGGGGCATTCTAGGAGCCCCAGGAACCCTCTAGAGCCCCTTGGGACCCCTTTAGGGCCTTCTAGGACCCTTCTAGGACCTCGAGAAACCCTCTAGATCCCCCTGGGACCCATTTAGGGCCATCTAGAACCTTTCTAGGAGATCCAAAAACCCTCTAGAGGCCCCTGGGACCCCTTTAGGGCCTTCTAGAACCCTTCCAGGACCCACGGGAACCCTCTAGAGCCCCCTGGGACCCCTTTAGGGCCTTCTAGGACCATTCTAGGGCACCCAGGGGCATTTCTAGGGCCCCCAGCGATCCTCTAGAGCCCCCTGGGTCCTCCTTAGGGTCTCCTAGGAACATACTAGGGGTCTGGAGTCTTTTAGAAGGACTCTGGTGCCGTCTAGAAGGGTCTAGGGTCCATTAGAATGGGTCTGGGAGGATTTAGAAGGGTCTAGATATCTTTAGAATGTCTCTGGGGGTCTAGAAGGGTCTGGGGGCTTTTAGAAGGGATGTGAGAAGCTCTAGAAGGGTCCAGGGTCCTTTAGAAGGTCTCTGGGGGGCTCTAGAAGGGTCTGGGGGCCTTTAGAAGGGACGTGAGAAGCTCTAGAAGGGTCCAAGGGCCTTTAGAAGGTCTCTGGGTGGCTCTAGAATGGCCTGGTCGCTTTTAGAAGGTCTCTGGGGGGCTCTAGAAGGGTCTGGGGTCTTTTAGAAGGTTCGTGAGAAGCTCTAGAAGGGTCCATGGGCCTTTAGAATGGCTCGGGGGGGTCTAGAATGGTCTGGGGGCCTTTAGAATGGTCCAGAAGGGCTCTAGAAAGGTCTTGGCACTTTTAGAAGGGCCCCGGTGGGTGCTAGAATGGTCTGGGGTCTTTTAGAATGGACGTCAGGTGCTCTAGAAGGGTCTGGGGGCTTTTAGAAGGGTCCAGTGGAGCTCTAGGAGGGTCTGGGGGCCTTTAGAAGGGCCCTGGCAGTCTTTAGAGAGGTCTGGGGGCCTTTAGAAGGACTCTGGGGGCCTCTAGAAGGGTCTAGAGGCCTTTAGATTTGTCTAGAGGGGCTCTAGAAGGACTAATACCCTAACCCTAACACTTAACCCTAATCCCCTAACCCTGACCCTAACACATAACCCTAACTGGATAACCATAACCCTAATCCCTATCCTCCTAACCCTACTCCCTAACACCCTAACCCTAACTGTAACCTTAACCCCGTAACCCTAACCACATAACACTAACCCCTAACCCCTAAACCTAACCCTAACTCCTAACCCTAAACCATAACCCTAACCCTAATGACCCTAACCCTATACCCCTATCAATAACCCCTAACCCTAATCCCTAACACCCTAACCCTAACTGTAACCCTAACCCCGTAACCCTAACCACATAACACTAAACCCTAACCCTAACTCTAAACCTAAACCTAACCCCTAACCCTAACCGTAACTCTAACACTAACCCCTAAACCTAACCCTAACCCTATACCCCTATCCATAACCCCTAACCCTAACCCAAATCCTAACCCTAACCCTAATGACCCTAACCCTAACACTAACCCCTAACTTCTAGAGCTTCTCACGTCCCTTCTAAAAGGCCCTGGACCCTTCTAGAGCCCCCTGGGTCCCTTCGAAAAGTGCCAAGACCCTTCTAGAGCCCATCTGGACAATTCTAAAGGCCCCCAGAGACCTTCAAAAGGCCCCTGGACCCTTCTAGAGCTTCTCATGACCCTTTTAAAAGCCCCCAGACCCATCTAGAGCCCCCCAGAGACATTCTAAAGGCACCTGGACCCTTCAAGAGCTTCTCACGCCCATTCTAAAAGAACCCAGACCCTTCTAGAGCCCCCCAGAGAGCTTCAAAAAGACCCTGAACCCTTCTAGAGCTTCTTACATCCCTTCTAAAAGCCCCCAGACCCTTCTAGAGCCCCCCAGATCCAATCTAAAGATATCTAGAGCCCCCTGGGACCCCTTTACGGCCTTCTAAGACCCTTCTAAGACCACGAGGAGCCATCTAGAGCCCCCTGGGACCCCTTAAGGCCTTCTAGGACCCATCTAGGACCACGAGAATCCCTCTAGAGCCCCCTGGGACCTCTTTAGGGCCTTCTTGGACCCTTCTAGGGCCCCCCAGGGACCCTCTAGAACCCACTGGGACCCACTTAGGGCCTTCTAGGACCCTTCTAGGACCACGAGAAACCCTCTAGAGCCCCCTGGGACCTCCTTAGGTCCTTCGAGGACCGTTCTAGGGTCACCAGGAACCATCTAGAGCCCTCTGGGACCCACTTAGGGCCTTCTAGGACCCTTCTAGGACCACGAGGAACTCTCTAGAGTCCCCTGAGACTTTCTTAAGGCCTTCTAGGACTCTTCTAGGACCACGAGAAACCATCTAGAGCCCCCTGGGACCCACTTAGGGCATTCTAGGTTCATTTTAAGACCCTGGGGAACCCTCTAGAGCCTCGTGGTACCACTTAGAGCCTTGTAGGACCCTTCTAGGACCAGAAGGAACCCTCTAGAGCCCCCTGGGACCCCCTTAGGGCCTTCTAGGACAATTCTAGCGCCCCCAGGGACCCTCTAGAGCCCCCTGGGACACACTTAGGGCCTTCTAGGACCCTTCTAGGACACAGGGAACCCTCAAGAGCCCCCTGGGACCCCCTTAGGGCTTTCTAGGGCCATGGTAAGACCCTGGGGAACCCTCCAGAGCACCCTGGGTCCTCTTTAGTGCCTTCTAGTACCCTTCTAGGGCCCCCAGGGACCTTCTAGAGCCCCCTGGTTACCCTTTGAGCCTTCTAGAACCCTTCTAGGAGCCCCAGGAACCCTCTAGAGCCTGCTGGGACCCCCTTAGGGCCTTCTAGGACCCTTCTAGGACCACGAGGAACCCTCTAGAGCCCCCTGGGACCCCTTTAGGGCCTTCTAGGACAATTCTAGGGCCGCCAGGGTCCGTCTAGAGCCCCCTGGGACCCCTTTAGGGCCTTCTAGGACCCTTCTAGGACCACCAGGAGCCCTCTAGAGCTCCCTAGGACCCACTTAGGGCCTTCTAGGACTCTTCTAGTACCCCCAGGGACCCTCTAGAGCCTGCTGGGACCCTTTTAGGGCCTTCTAGGACCCTCCTAGGACCCACGGGTACCCTCTAGAGCCCTCTGGGACCCTTCTAGGCCTTTCTTAGACCCTTTTAGAATCACCAGGAACCCTCCAGAGTCCCCTGGGACCCTTCTAGGGCTTTCTAGGACCCTTCTAGGACCACGAGGAACCCTCTAGAGCCCCCGGGACCATTTTAGGGCCTTCTAGGACCCTTCTAGGACCACGAGAAACCATCTATAGCTCTCTGGAACCCCTTTAGGGCGTTCTAGGACTCTTCTAGGGTCCCCAGAGACCGTCTAGAGCCCCCTGGGATGCCTTAGAGCCTTCGAGGACCCTTCTAGGACCACGAGGAACCCTCTAGAGCCCCCTGGGACCCCCTTAGGGCATTCTAGGACCCTTCTAGGGCCCCCAGGGACCCTCTAGAGCCCCCTGGGACCCACTTAGGGCCTTCTAAGACCCTTCTAGGACCACCAGGAGCCCTCTATAGCCCTCTGGGACACCTTTTTGCACATTCTAGGACACTTCTAGTGCCCCCAGAGACACTCTAGAGCTCCCTGGGAGTCTTTAGGGCCTACTAGGACCCTTCTAGGATCACCAGGAACCCTCTAGAGCCCTCTGGGACCCACTTAGGGCCTTCTAGGACCCTTCTAGGACCACGAGGAACCCTCTAGAGCCCCCTGTGACCCACTTAGGGCATTCTAGGACCCTTCTAGGGCCCCCAGGGACCCTCTAGAGCCCCCTGGGACCCCCTTAGGGCTTTCTAAGACCCTTCTAGGACCACCAGGAGCCCTCTATAGCCCTCTGGGACCCTCTTTGCGCCTTCTAGGACCCTTCTAGTGTCCCCAGGGACACTCTAGAGCCCCCTGGGACTCTTTAGGGCCTACTAGGAACCTTCTAGGACCACGAGGAACCCTCTAGAGCCCCCTGGGACCCCCTTAGGGCATTCTAGGACCCTTCTAGGGCCCCCAGGGACCCTCTAGAGCCCCCTGGGACCCCCTTAGGGCTTTCTAAGACCCTTCTAGGACCACCAGGAGCCCTCTATAGCCCTCTGGGACCCTCTTTGCGCCTTCTAGGACCCTTCTAGTGCCCCCAGGGACACTCTAGAGCCCCCTGGGACTCCTTAGGGCCTACTAGGACCCTTCTAGGACCACGAGAAACCCTCTAGAGCCCCCTGGGACCTCCTTAGGTCCTTCTAGGACCGTTCTAGGGTCACCAGGAACCCTCTAGAGCCCTCTGGGACTTGCTTAAGGCCCTCTAGGACCATTCTAGGACAACAAGGAACCCTCTAGAGCCCCCTGGGACCCCTTTAGGGCCTTCTAGGACAATTCTAGGGCCGCCAGGGTCCGTCTAGAGCCCCCTGGGACCCCTTTAGGGCCTTCTAGGACAATTCTAGGGCCGCCAGGGTCCCTCTAGAGCCCCCTGGGACCCTTTTAGGGCCTTCTAGGACCCTTCTAGGACCACCAGGAGCCCTCTAGAGCCCCCTAGGACCCACTTAGGGCCTTCTAGGACTCTTCTAGTACCCCCAGGGACCCTCTAGAGCCCGCTGGGACCCTTTTAGGGCCTTCTAGGACCCTCCTAGGACCCACGGGTACCCTCTAGAGCCCTCTGGGACCCTTCTAGGCCTTTCTTGGACCCTTTTAGAATCACCAGGAACCCTCCAGAGTCCCCCTGGGACCCTTCTAGGGCCTTCTAGGACCCTTCTAGGACCACGAGAAACCATCTATAGCTCTCTGGGACCCCTTTAGGGCGTTCTAGGACTCTTCTAGGGTCCCCAGAGACCGTCTAGAGCCCCCTGGGATGCCTTAGAGCCTTCGAGGACCCTTCTAGGACCACGAGGAACCCTCTAGAGCCCCCTGGGACCCCCTTAGGGCATTCTAGGACCCTTCTAGGGCCCCCAGGGACCCTCTAGAGCCCCCTGGGACCCACTTAGGGCCTTCTAAGACCCTTCTAGGACCACCAGGAGCCCTCTATAGCCCTCTGGGACACCTTTTTGCACATTCTAGGACACTTCTAGTGCCCCCAGAGACCCTCTAGAGCTCCCTGGGAGTCTTTAGGGCCTTCTAGGACC
Source organism: Phaenicophaeus curvirostris (assembly GCF_032191515.1). Taxonomy (NCBI): domain Eukaryota; kingdom Metazoa; phylum Chordata; class Aves; order Cuculiformes; family Cuculidae; genus Phaenicophaeus; species Phaenicophaeus curvirostris. Next base: position 1,305,076 of record NW_027206668.1, read on the forward strand.
CTTCTAGGATCACCAGGAACCCTCTAGAGCCATCTGGGACCCACTTAGGACCTTCTAGGACCCTTCTAGGACCACGAGAAACCATCCAGAGCCCCCTGGGACTCCTTAGAGCCTTCTAGGACCCTTCTAGGAGTCCCTGAATCCCTCTAGAGCCCCATGGGACCCACTTAGGTCCTTCTAGGACACTTCAAACACCACCAGCATCCCTCTAGAGCTCACTGGGAAGCATTTGGGGCCTTCTAAGACCCTTCTAGGACCACGAGGAACCCTCTAGAGCCCCCTGGGACCATTTTAGGGCCTTCTAGGTCCCTTCTAGGACCACTAGGAACCATGTAGACCCCCTGGGACAATTTAGGACCTTCTAGGACCATTGTAAGACCATGGGGATCCCTGTAGAGCCCTCTGGGACCCCCTTAGGACCTTCTAGGACCCTTCTAGGACCACCAGGATCCCTCTAGAGCCCCCTGGAACCACCTTAGGGCCTTCTAAAACCCTTCTAGGACCTTGAGGAACCCTCTAGAGCTCTTTGGGACCCCTATAGAAGGGTCTGGAGGCCTTCAGAAGGGTCTGGATGGGCTCTAGAAAGGTCTGGGGGCCTTCAGAATGGCCCTGGGGGGATCTAGAAGGGTCTGGAGGCCTTCAGAAGGGTCCTGAGTGGCTCTAGAAGGGTCTGGGGGCCTTCAGAAGGGCTCTGGGGGGATCTAGAAGGGTCTGGAGGCCTTCAGAAGGGTCCTGAGCGGCTCTAGAATGGTCTGGGGGCATTCAGAAGGGTCTGGATGGGCTCTAGAAGGGTCTGGGGTCCTTCAGAATGGCCCTGGGGGGATCTAGAATGGTCTGGAAGCCATCAGAAGGGCCCTGAGTGGCTCTAGAACCGTCTGGGGGCATTCAGAATGGCCCAGGGGAACTAGAAGGGTCTGGAGACCTTCAGAAGGGTCCAGAGCGGCTCTAGAAGGGTCTGGGGGCCGTCAGAAGGGCCGTGGGTGGGCTCTAGAAGGGTCTGGGGGCCTTCAGAAGGGCCCCGGGTGGGCTCTAGAAGGGTCTGGAGGCCTTCAGAAGGGTCCTGAGGGGCTCTAGAAGGGTCCAACTTGGATCTCAAACGGTCTAGGGCCTTCCGATTGGTCCTGGGGGGCTCTAGAAGAGTCTTGGAACCTTCATAAAGGTCCTGACTGGCTCTAGAAGGGTTCTGAGGGGCTCTAGAAGGGTCTGGGGGCATTCAGAAGGGTCCTGAGGGGCTCTAGAAGGGTCTGGGAGCCTTTAGAAGGGTCCTCGGGGGCTCTAGAAAGTCATAGAAGGGTCTTAGAAGGCCCTAACAGCGTCCCAGGGTGCTCCAGAGGGTTTGCAGAAGTCTTAGAAGAGTCCTACAAGGACCTAAGGAGGTCCCAGGGGGCTCCAGAGGCTTCCTGGTGACTCTAGAAGGGTCCTTGAAAGCCCTAAGTGGGTCCCAGGTGGATCTAGCGGGTACCTGTGGGTTCTAGAAGGTTCCTAGAAGGTCGTAAGGGGGTCCCAGGGGGCTCTAGAGGGTTCCTGGTGGTCCTAGAAGGTTCCTAGAAGGTCCTAAGGGGGTCCCAGAGCGCTCTAGAGGTATCCTCGTGGTCGTAGAAGGTTCCTATAAGGTTCTAAGGGGGTCTCAGGGGGCTCTAGATGGTTCCTCGTGGCCCTAGGAGGGTCCTAGAAAGCCCTAAGCGGGTCCCAGGAGGCTCTAGAGGGTTCCTGGTGACTCTAGAAGGGTCCCAGTAAGCCCTAGAAAGGTCCCAGGGGGCTCTAGAGGGTTCCTGGAGACCCTAGAAGAGTCCCAGAAAGCCCTAGAAGGGTCCCACGGGGCTCTAGAGGGTTCTCGTGGTTCCTAGAAGGGTTCTAGAAGGCCCTAAGGGTGCCCAGAGGACTCCAGAGGATTCTTCGTGGTCCTAGAAGAGCTCTAGAAGGCACTAAATAGGTACAAGGTTGCTCTAGAGGGTTCCTCGTGGTCTTAGATGCGTCCGAGAAGGCCCTAAGGGGTCCCAGGGGGCTCTAGAGGGTCCTTGGGGCACTAGAAGGGTCCTAGAAGGCCTTAAGTGGGTCTCAGGTGGCTCTAGGGGTTTCCTCGTTGTCCTAGAAGGGTCCTAGGAGGCCCTAAGTGGGTCCCAGGGGGCTCTAGAGGGTTTCATGTGTTCCTAGAATAACCCAGAAGGCCCTAAGGAGGTCCCAGGTGGCTCTAGATGGTTTCTCTTGGTCCTAGAAGGGTCATAGAAAGCACTAAGGGGGTCCTAGGGAGCTCTAGAGGGTTCCTCGTGGTGCTAGAATGTACCTAGAAGGCTCTAAGGGGGTCCCAAAGAGCTCTAGAGGGTTCTTCGAGGTCTTAGAAGCATCTGAGAAGGCCCTAAGGGGGTTCCAGGGGGCTCTAGAAGGTCCCTGGGGGCCCTAGAAAGGTCCTAGAAGGCCCTAAGAAGGTCCCAGGTGCCTCTAGAGAGTTCCTCGTGGTCTTAGAAGGGTTCTAGAAGGCCCTATGTGGTCCCAGGGGGCTCTAGAGGGTCCCTGGGACACTAGAAGTGTCCTAGAAGGCCCTAAGTGGGTCTCAGGGTGCTCTAGGGGGTTCCTCGTTGTCCTAGAAGTGTCCTAGGAGGCCCTAAGTGGGTCCCAGGGGGCTCTAGAGGGCTCCTGGTGACTCTAGAAGTCTCCTATAAAGCTCTAGAAGGGTCCCAGGGGGCTCTAGAAGGTACATGGTGACACTAGACGGGTCCTAGAAAGACCTAGAATGGTCCCAGAGGGCTCTAGAGGGTTCCCTTGGGTCCTAGAAGCGTCCTAGAAGGCCCTAAAGGGGTCCCAGGGGGCTCTAGATGGTTCCTCGTGGTCTTAAAAGGGTCTTAGAAGGCCCTAAATGGGTCCCAGGGGGCTCTAGAGGGTTCCTCGTGTTTCTAAAAGGGTCCTATAAGGCCCTAAGGGGGTCCCAGGGGTCTCTAGAGGGTTTCTCGTGGTCCTAGAATGGTCCTAGAAGACACTAAGGGGGTCCCAGGGGGTTCTACATGGTTTCTCGTGGTCCTAGAAGGCACCTAGAAGGGTCTAAGTGGGTCCCAGGGGGCTCTAGAGGGTTTCTCGTGGTCCTTGAAGGGTCCTAGATGGTCCTAAAGTGGTCCGAGGGAGTTCTAGAGGGTTCCTGGTTACACTAGAAGTGTCCTAGAAAGCCCTAGAAGGGTCCAATGGGGCTCTAGAGGGTTCCCTGTGGTCCTTGAAGGGTCCTAGAAGGCCCTAAAATGGTCCCAGGGGGTTCTAGAGGGTTCCTGGTACTCCTAGAAGAGTCCTATAAGGATCCATGTGGTCCCAGGGGGCTCTAGAGGGTCCCTGGGGGCCCTAGAAGGGTCCTAGAAGGCCCTAAAGGGGACCCAGGGGGCTCTAGAGTGTTCGCCGGTGACTTACAATGGTCCTAGAAGGCCCTAAGGGGGTACTAGGGGGCTCTAGGTTGTTTCTCATGGTCCTAGAAGGGCCCTAGAAGGCCCTAAAGTGGTTCCAGGGGGCTTTAGAGTGTTCCCCGGGGTCTTACCATGGTCCTAGAAGGCCCTAAGTGGGTCCCAGGGGGCTCTAGAGGGTTTCTCGTGGTCCTAGAAGGGTCCTAGAAGGCCCTAAACTGGTCCCAGGGGGCTGTAGATTGTTTCTCATGGTCCTAGAAGGGTCCTAGAAGTCCCTAAAGGGGTCCCAGGGGGCTCTAGAGGGTTCCTTGTGGCCCTAGAAGGGTCATAGAAGGCTCTAAGGGGGTCCTAGGGAGCTCTAGAGGGTTTCCCAGGGACTTACAATTATCCTAGAAGGCCCTACGGGGGTCCCAGGTGTCTCTAGAGGGTTTCTCGTGGTCCTAGAAGGGTCCTAGAAGGCTCTAAGGGGGTCCCAGGGGACTCTAGAGGGTTCCTGGTGCCTCTACAAGGGTCTTAGAAAATCCTAGAAATTTCCCAGGGGGTTCTAGATGGTTCCTTGTAGTTCTAGAAGTGTTCTAGAAGGCCTTTAATGGGTCCCATGGGGCTCTAGAGGGTTCCTCGTGGTCCTAGAATGGTCCTAGAATGCCCCAAGGGGTTCCCAGGGGGCTCTAGAGGGTTCCTGGGGCTCCTAGAAGGGTCCTAGAAGGCTCTAAGGGGGTCCCAGTGTGCTCTAGAAGGTCCCTGGGGGCACTAGAAGGGTCCTAGAAGGCACTAAATCGGTCCCAAGGGGCTCTAGAGGGTTCCCCGGCATCTTACAATGGTCCTACATGGCCCTAAGTTGTCCCAGGAGGCTCTAGAGGGTTCCATGTGTTCCTAGAATAACCCAGAAGGCCCTAAGGAGGTCCCAGGTGGCTCTAGATGGTTTCTCGTTGTCCTAGAAGGGTCATAGAAGGCTCTAAGGGGGTCCTAGGGAGCTCTAGAGGGTTCCTCGTGGTGCTAGAATGTACCTAGAAGGCTCTAAGGGGGTCCCAGGTGGCTCTAGAGGGTTCTTTGTGGTCTTAGAAGCGTCCGAGAAGGCCCTAAGTGGGTCCCAGAGGGCTCTAGAAGGTCCCTGGGGGCCCTAGAAATGTCCTAGAAGGCCCTAAGGAGGTCCCAGGTGCCTCTAGAGAGTTTCTCGTGGTCTTAGAAGGGTTCTAGAAGGCCCTATGGGGTCCCAGGGGGCTCTAGAGGTTCCCTGGGACACTAGAAGTGTCCTAGAAGGCCCTAAGTTGGTTTCAGGGTGCTCTAGGGGGTTCCTCGTTGTCCTAGAATTGTCCTAGGAGGCCCTAAGTGGGTCCCAGGGGGCTCTAGAGGGCTCCTGGTGACTCTAGAAGTCTCCTATAAAGCTCTAGAAGGGTCCCAGAAGGCTCTAGAGGGTTCCTGGTGACACTAGAAGGGTCCTAGAAAGACCTAGAATGGTCCCAGAGGGCTCTAGAGGGTTCCCATGGGTCCTACAAGGGTCCTAGAAGGCCCTAAAGGGGTCCCAAGGGGGTCTAGATGGTTCCTCGTGGTCCTAAAAGGGTCTTAGAAGGACCTAAATGGGTCCCAGGGGGCTCTAGAGGGTTCCTCGTGGTTCTAAAAGGGTCCTAGAAGGCCCTAAGGGGGTCCCAGGGGGCTCTAGAGGGTCCTTCGTGGTCTTAGAAGCATCCGAGAAGGCCCTAAGGGTGTCCCAGGGGGCTCTAGAAGGTCCCTGGGGGCCCTAGAATGGTCCTAGAAGGCCCTAAGGAGGTCCCAGGGGGCTCTAGAGGGTTCCTGGTGGTCCTAGAAGGATTCTAGAAGGCCCTAAGTGGTTCCCAGAGGGCTCTAGAGGGTTTCTCGTTGTCCTAGAAGGGTCCTAGGAGGCCCTAAATGGGGCCCAGGGAGCTCTAGACGGTTCCTCGTGGTCCTAGGAGGATCCTAGAAGGACCTAAGTGGTTCCCAGAGGGCTCTGGATGGTTTCTTGTGGTCTTAGAATTTACCTAGAAGGCCCTAAAGTGGTCCCAGTGAACTCTAGAGGGTTCCTGGGGTTCCTAGAAGGGCCCAAGAAAGGTCTAAGAGGTTCCAGGGGGCTCTAGAGGGTCTCCGGGCGCCCTAGAATAGTCCTAGAAGGCCCTAAAGGGGTCCCAGGGGGCTCTAGAGCGTTCCCCGGGGTCTTACCATGGTCGTAGAAGGCCCTAAGTGGGACCCAGGGGGGTCTAGAAGGTTTCTCGTGGTCCTAGAAGGGTCCTAGAAAGTCCTAAAGGGGTCCCAGGGGGCTCTAGAGGGTTCCTGGTGGTCCTAGAAGGGTCCTAGAAGGCACTAAAGGGGTCCCAGGGGTCTCTAGAAGGTTCCCAGGGGTCTTACAATGATCCTAGAAGGCTCTAAGTGGGTCCCATGGGGCTCTAGATGGTTTCTCGTGGTCCTAGAAGGGTCCTAGAAGGCCCTAAAGGGGTCCCAGGGGGCTCTAGATTGTTTCTTGAGGTCCTAGAAGCGTCCTAGAAGGCCGTAAGTGCGTCCCAGGGGGCTCTAGAGGGTTCCTGGTGGTCCTAGAAGGATTCTAGAAGGCCCTAAGTGGTTCTCAGAGGGCTCTAGAGGGTTCCTCGTGGTCCTAGAAGGGTCTTAGAAGGCCATAAAGGGGTCCCAGGGTGCTCTAGAGGTCTTTAGTATGGATCTGGTGGGCTCTAGAAGGGTCTGGGCGCTTTTAGAATGGATGTGAGAAGCTCTAGAAGGGTTCAGGGTCTTTTTGAATCTCCCTGGGGGGCTCTAGAAGGGTCTGGGGGCTTTTAGAATTGTCCAGATGGGCTCTAGAAGGGTCTAGGGTCCTTTAGAATGTCTCTGGGGGGCTCTAGAAGGGTCTGGGGGCATTTAGAAGGGATGTGAGTGGCTGTAGAAGGGTCTGGGCGCCTTTAGAAGGTCTCTGGGGGGCTCTAGAAAGGTCTGGGTTCTTTTAGAAGGGACGTGAGAAGCTCTAGAAGGGTCCAAGGACCTTTAAAATAGTTCTGGGGGCTCTAGAGGAGTCTGGAGGCTGTTAGAATGGTCCAGATGGGCTCTAGAATGGCCTGGTCGCTTTTAGAAGGTCTCTGGGGGGCTCTCGAAGGGTCTGGGGTCTTTTAGAAGGGACGTGAGAAGCTCTAGGAGGGTCCAGGGGCCTTTAGAAGGTCTCTGGGGGGCACTCAAAGGGTCTGGGGGCTTTTAGAAGGGACGTGAGAAGCTCTGGAAGGGTCCAGGGGCCTTTAGAAGGGCTCTGGGGAGTCTGGAATGGTCTGGGGGCCTTTAGAATGGTCCAGAAGGGCTCTAGAATGGTCTTGGCACTTTTAGAAGGGCCCCAGTGGGTGCTAGAATGGTCTGGGGTCTTTTAGAATGGACGTCAGGTGCTCTAGAAGGGTCTGGGGGCTTTTAGAAGGGTCCAGTGGAGCTCTAGGAGGGTCTGGGGGCCTTTAGAAGGGCTCTGGCGGTCTTTAGAGACATCTGGGGGCCTTTAGAAGGACTCTGGGGGCCTCTAGAAGGGTCTAGAGGCCTTTAGATTTGTCTAGAGGGGCTCTAGAAGGACTAATCCCCTAACCCTAACACTTAACCCTAACCCCCTATCCCCAACCCTGACCCTAACCGGATAACCATAACCCTAATCCCTATCCCCCTAACCCTAATCCCGAACACCCTAACCCTAACCCTAATCCCTTACACCCTAACCCTAACCCCGTAACCCTAAGCACATAACACTAAACCCTAACCCTAACCTTAACCCCTAACCCTAACCCTCACCCTAAACCCTAACCATAACCCTAAACCTAACCCAACCCTGACCCTAACCCTAACCACAAACCCTAACCCCTAACACTAACTCTAACCCTAACCCTAACCCTAATGACCCTAAACTCTAACCCTCACCCTAACCCCTAACCATAACCATAACCCTAACCATAACCATAACCCTTATGACCTTAACCCTAACCTTAACCCTAAATTAACCCTAACCTAACCCTAACCCTAACCACTAAGCCTAACCCTAAGCCTAAACCCTAACCCTAAACCCTAACCCTAACCCTAATGACCCTAACCCTAACCCCTAACCCCTAACCCTAACCCCTAACCCTAACCCCTAACTCTAACCCCTAACCCCTAACCCTAACCCTAACCCTAATGACCCTAACCCTAACCCTAAACCTAACCCCTAACACTAAACCTAACCCCTACCCCTAACACTAACCCTAACCCTAAACCCTAACCCCTAACTCTAACCACTAACCCCTAACACTAACCCTAACCCCTAACCCTAAACCCTAACTCTAACCATAACCCCTAACCCCTAACCCTAACCCCTAACTCCTAACCCCTAACTCCTAACCCTAACCCCTAACCCTAACCCCTAACTCTAACCCCTAACTCCTAACCCTAACCCTAATAACCCTAACCCTAACCCTAACCCCTAACCCTAAACCCTAACTCTAACCATAACCCCTAACCCCTTACCCTAACCCTAATGACCCTAACCCTAACACTAACCCCTAACTTCTAGAGCTTCTCACGTCCCTTCTAAAAGCCCCTGGACCCTTCTAGAGCCCCCTGGGTCCCTTCTAAAAGTGCCAAGACCCTTCTAGAGCCCATCTGGACAATTCTAAAGGCCCCCAGATCCCTCTGGACCCCCCAGAGACCTTCTAAAGGCCCCTGGACCCTTCTAGAGCTTCTCACGTCCCTTCTAAAAGCCCCCAGACCCTTCTAGAGCCCCCCAGAGACATTATAAAGGCCCCTGGACCATTCTAGAGCTTCTCATGACCCTTTTAAAAGCCCCCAGACCCATCTAGAGCCCCCCAGAGACATTCTAAAGGCACCTAGACCCTTCAAGAGCTTCTCACGCCCATTTTAAAAGAACCCAGACCCTTCTAGAGCCCCCCAGAGAGCTTCAAAAAGACCCTGAACCCTTCTAGAGCTTCTTACATCCCTTCTAAAAGCCCCCAGACCCTTCTAGAGCCCCCCAGATCCAATCTAAAGATATCTAGAGCCCCCTGGGACCCATTTACGGCCTTCTAAGACCCTTCTAGGACCACGAGGAGCGATCTAGAGCCCCCTGGGACCCCTTAAGGCCTTCTAGGACCCATCTAGGACCACGAGAATCCCTCTAGAGCCCCCTGGGACCTCTTTAGGGCCTTCTTGGACCCTTCTAGGGCCCCCCAGGGACCCTCTAGAACCCACTGGGACCCACTTAGGGCCTTCTAGGACCCTTCTAGGACCACGAGAAACCCTCTAGAGCCACCTGGGACTCCCGTAGGGCCTTCTAGGATCATTGTAAGCCCCCAGGGAACCCTCTAGAGCCCTCTGGGACCGCTTAGAGTCTTCTAGGTCCATTCTATGAGCCCCAGGAAACACATAGAGCCCCCTGGGACCCCTTTAGGGCCTTCTAGGACCCTTCTAGGACCACCAGGAGCCCTCTAGAGCCCCCTAGGACCCACTTAGGGCCTTCTAGGACTCTTCTAGTACACCCAGGGACCCTCTAGAGCCACCTGGGACCCTTTTAGGGCCTTCTAGGACCCTCCTAGGACCAACGGGTACCCACTAGAGCCCTCTGGGACCCTTCTAGGGCTTTCTTGGACCCTCTTAGAATCACCAGGAACCCTCCAGAGTCCCCTGGGACCCTTCTAGGGCTTTCTAGGACCCTTCTAGGACCACGAGGAACCCTCTAGAGCCCCCGGGACCATTTTAGGGCATTCTAGGACCCTTCTAGGGCCCCCAGGGACCCTCTAGAGCCCCCTGGGACCCACTTAGGGCCTTCTAAGTCCCTTCTAGGACCACCAGGAGCCCTCTATAGCCCTCTGGGACACCTTTTTGCACATTCTAGGACCCTTCTAGTGCCCCCAGGGACACTCTAGAGCCCCCTGGGACTCTTTAGGTCCTAGTAGGACCCTTCTAGGACCACGAGAAATCCTCTAGAGCCCCCTGGGACCTCCTTAGGTCCTTCTAGGACCGTTCTAGGGTCACCAGGAACCCTCTAGAGCCCTCTGGGACCCACTTAGGGCCTTCTAGGACCCTTCTAGGACCACGAGGAACTCTCTAGAGCCCCCTGAGACTTGCTTAAGGCCTTCTAGGACTCTTCTAGGACCACGAGAAACCATCTAGAGCCCCCTGGGACCCACTTAGGGCATTCTAGGTTCATTTTAAGACCCTGGGAAACCCTCTAGAGCCTCGTGGTACCACTTAGAGCCTTGTAGGACCCTTCTAGGACCAGAAGGAACCCTCTAGAGCCCCCTGGGACCCCTTAAGGCCTTCTAGGACAATTCTAGCGCCCCCAGGGACCCTCAAGAGCCCCCTGGGACACACTTAGGGCCTTCTAGGACCCTTCTAGGACACAGGGAACCCTCAAGAGCCCCCTGGGACCCCCTTAGGGCTTTATAGGACCATGGTAAGACCCCGGGGAACCCTCCAGAGCACCCTGGGTCCTCTTTAGTGCCTTCTAGTACCCTTCTAGGGCCCCCAGAGACCTTCTAGAGCCCCCTGGTTACACTTTGAGCCTTCTAGAACCCTTCTAGGAGCCCCAGGAACCCTCTAGAGCTTCCTGAGACCCCCTTAGGGCCTTCTTGGACCCTTCTAGGAGCCCCAGGAACCCTCTAGAGCCCTCTGGGACCCCCTTAGGGCCTTCTAGGGCCCTTCTAGTGCAGGCAGGGACCCTCTAGAGCCCCCAGGGACCCTCAAGAGCCCCCTGGGACACACTTAGGGCCTTCTAGGACCCTTCTAGGACACAGGGAACCCTCAAGAGCCCCCTGGGACCCCCTTAGGGCTTTATAGGACCATGGTAAGACCCCGGGGAACCCTCCAGAGCACCCTGGGTCCTCTTTAGTGCCTTCTAGTACCCTTCTAGGGCCCCCAGAGACCTTCTAGAGCCCCCTGGTTACACTTTGAGCCTTCTAGAACCCTTCTAGGAGCCCCAGGAACCCTCTAGAGCTTCCTGAGACCCCCTTAGGGCCTTCTTGGACCCTTCTAGGAGCCCCAGGAACCCTCTAGAGCCCTCTGGGACCCCCTTAGGGCCTTCTAGGGCCCTTCTAGTGCAGGCAGGGACCCTCTAGAGCCCCCTGGGACCCACTCAGGGCCTTCTAGGACCATTTTAAGACTCTCTGGAACCATCTAGAGCCCCCTGGGAAAACTTAGAGCATTCTAGGACCCTTCTAGGACCCCAGGAATATTCTAGAACCCCCTGGGACCACCTTAGGGCCTTCTAGTACCGTTCTAGGACCACCAGGAACCCTCTAGAGCCCCCTGTGACCCCCTTAGGGCCTTCTAGGACCCTTCTCGGACCACCAGAAACCCTCTAGAGCCCCCTGTGACACTCTTAGGGCCTTCTAGGACTCTTCTAGGACCACGAGTAACCATCTAGAGACCCGTGGGATGACTTAAGGGCCTTCTAGGGGTCTTCTAGGGCCACGAGTAACCATCTAGAGACATGTGGGACCACTTAAGGGCCTTCTTGGACACTTCTTGGTCCACAAGAGACCCTCTAGAGCCCCCTGGGACCGCTTAGAGTCTTCTAGGTCCATTCTATGAGCCCCAGGAAACACATAGAGCCCCCTGGGACCCCTTTAGGGCCTTCTAGGACCCTTCTAGGACCACCAGGAGCCCTCTAGAGCCCCCTAGGACCCACTTAGGGCCTTCTAGGACTCTTCTAGTACCCCCAGGGACCCTCTAGAGCCACCTGGGACCCTTTTAGGGCCTTCTAGGACCCTCCTAGGACCAACGGGTACCCACTAGAGCCCTCTGGGACCCTTCTAGGGCTTTCTTGGACCCTCTTAGAATCACCAGGAACCCTCCAGAGTCCCCTGGGACCCTTCTAGGGCTTTCTAGGACCCTTCTAGGACCACGAGGAACCCTCTAGAGCCCCCGGGACCATTTTAGGGCATTCTAGGACCCTTCTAGGGCCCCCAGGGACCCTCTAGAGCCCCCTGGGACCCACTTAGGGCCTTCTAAGTCCCTTCTAGGACCACCAGGAGCCCTCTATAGCCCTCTGGGACACCTTTTTGCACATTCTAGGACCCTTCTAGTGCCCCCAGGGACACTCTAGAGCCCCCTGGGACTCTTTAGGTCCTAGTAGGACCCTTCTAGGACCACGAGAAATCCTCTAGAGCCCCCTGGGACCTCCTTAGGTCCTTCTAGGACCGTTCTAGGGTCACCAGGAACCCTCTAGAGCCCTCTGGGACCCACTTAGGGCCTTCTAGGACCCTTCTAGGACCACGAGGAACTCTCTAGAGCCCCCTGAGACTTGCTTAAGGCCTTCTAGGACTCTTCTAGGACCACGAGAAACCATCTAGAGCCCCCTGGGACCCACTTAGGGCATTCTAGGTTCATTTTAAGACCCTGGGAAACCCTCTAGAGCCTCGTGGTACCACTTAGAGCCTTGTAGGACCCTTCTAGGACCAGAAGGAACCCTCTAGAGCCCCCTGGGACCCCTTAAGGCCTTCTAGGACAATTCTAGCGCCCCCAGGGACCCTCAAGAGCCCCCTGGGACACACTTAGGGCCTTCTAGGACCCTTCTAGGACACAGGGAACCCTCAAGAGCCCCCTGGGACCCCCTTAGGGCTTTATAGGACCATGGTAAGACCCCGGGGAACCCTCCAGAGCACCCTGGGTCCTCTTTAGTGCCTTCTAGTACCCTTCTAGGGCCCCCAGAGACCTTCTAGAGCCCCCTGGTTACACTTTGAGCCTTCTAGAACCCTTCTAGGAGCCCCAGGAACCCTCTAGAGCTTCCTGAGACCCCCTTAGGGCCTTCTAGGACCCTTCTAGGAGCCCCAGGAACCCTCTAGAGCCCTCTGGGACCCCCTTAGGGCCTTCTAGGGCCCTTCTAGTGCAGGCAGGGACCCTCTAGAGCCCCCTGGGACCCACTCAGGGCCTTCTAGGACCATTTTAAGACTCTCTGGAACCATCTAGAGCCCCCTGGGAAAACTTAGAGCATTCTAGGACCCTTCTAGGACCCCAGGAATATTCTAGAACCCCCTGGGACCACCTTAGGGCCTTCTAGTACCGTTCTAGGACCACCAGGAACCCTCTAGAGCCCCCTGTGACCCCCTTAGGGCCTTCTAGGACCCTTCTCGGACCACCAGAAACCCTCTAGAGCCCCCTGTGACACTCTTAGGGCCTTCTAGGACTCTTCTAGGACCACGAGTAACCATCTAGAGACCCGTGGGATGACTTAAGGGCCTTCTAGGGGTCTTCTAGGGCCACGAGTAACCATCTAGAGACATGTGGGACCACTTAAGGGCCTTCTTGGACACTTCTTGGTCCACAAGAGACCCTCTAGAGCCCCCTGGGACCGCTTAGAGTCTTCTAGGTCCATTCTGTGAGCCCCAGGAAACACATAGAGCCCCCTGGGACCCCTTTAGGGCCTTCTAGGACCCTTCTAGGACCACCAGGAGCCCTCTAGAGCCCCCTAGGACCCACTTAGGGCCTTCTAGGACTCTTCTAGTACACCCAGGGACCCTCTAGAGCCACCTGGGACCCTTTTAGGGCCTTCTAGGACCCTCCTAGGACCAACGGGTACCCACTAGAGCCCTCTGGGACCCTTCTAGGGCTTTCTTGGACCCTCTTAGAATCACCAGGAACCCTCCAGAGTCCCCTGGGACCCTTCTAGGGCTTTCTAGGACCCTTCTAGGACCACGAGGAACCCTCTAGAGCCCCCGGGACCATTTTAGGGCATTCTAGGACCCTTCTAGGGCCCCCAGGGACCCTCTAGAGCCCCCTGGGACCCACTTAGGGCCTTCTAAGTCCCTTCTAGGACCACCAGGAGCCCTCTATAGCCCTCTGGGACACCTTTTTGCACATTCTAGGACCCTTCTAGTGCCCCCAGGGACACTCTAGAGCCCCCTGGGACTCTTTAGGTCCTAGTAGGACCCTTCTAGGACCACGAGAAATCCTCTAGAGCCCCCTGGGACCTCCTTAGGTCCTTCTAGGACCGTTCTAGGGTCACCAGGAACCCTCTAGAGCCCTCTGGGACCCACTTAGGGCCTTCTAGGACCCTTCTAGGACCACGAGGAACTCTCTAGAGCCCCCTGAGACTTGCTTAAGGCCTTCTAGGACTCTTCTAGGACCACGAGAAACCATCTAGAGCCCCCTGGGACCCACTTAGGGCATTCTAGGTTCATTTTAAGACCCTGGGAAACCCTCTAGAGCCTCGTGGTACCACTTAGAGCCTTGTAGGACCCTTCTAGGACCAGAAGGAACCCTCTAGAGGCCCCTGGGACCCCTTAAGGCCTTCTAGGACAATTCTAGCGCCCCCAGGGACCCTCAAGAGCCCCCTGGGACACACTTAGGGCCTTCTAGGACCCTTCTAGGACACAGGGAACCCTCAAGAGCCCCCTGGGACCCCCTTAGGGCTTTCTAGGGCCATGGTAAGACCCTGGGGAACCCTCCAGAGCACCCTGGGTCCTCTTTAGTGCCTTCTAGTACCCTTCTAGGGCCCCCAGGGACCTTCTAGAGCCCCCTGGTTACCCTTTGAGCCTTCTAGAACCCTTCTAGGAGCACCAGGAACCCTCTAGAGCCCGCTGGGACCAACTTAGGGCCTTCTAGGACCCTTCTAGGACCACAAGGAACCCTCTAGAGCCCCCTGGGACCCCTTTAGGGCCTTCTAGGACAATTCTAGGGCCGCCAGGGTCCGTCTAGAGCCCCCTGGGACCCCTTTAGGGCCTTCTAGGACCCTTCTAGGACCACCAGGAGCCCTCTAGAGCTCCCTAGGACCCCCTTAGGGCCTTCTAGGACTCTTCTAGTACCCCCAGGGACCCTCTAGAGCCCGCTGGGACCCCTTTAGGGCCTTCTAGGACAATTCTAGGACCACCAGGAGCCCTCTAGAGCCCCCTAGGACCCACTTAGGGCCTTCTAGGACTCTTCTAGTACCCCCAGGGACCCTCTAGAGCCCTCTGGGACCCTTTTAGGGCCTTCTAGGACCCTCCTAGGACCCACGGGTACCCTCTAGAGCCCTCTGGGGCCCTTCTAGGCCTTTCTTGGACCCTTTTAGAATCACCAGGAACCCTCCAGAGTCCCCTGGGACCCTTCTAGGGCTTTCTAGGACCCTTCTAGGACCACGAGGAACCCTCTAGAGCCCCCGGGACCATTTTAGGGCCTTCTAGGACCCTTCTAGGACCACGAGAAACCATCTATAGCTCTCTGGGACCCCTTTAGGGCGTTCTAGGACTCTTCTAGGGTCCCCAGAGACCGTCTAGAGCCCCCTGGGATGCCTTAGAGCCTTCGAGGACCCTTCTAGGACCACGAGGAACCCTCTAGAGCCCCCTGGGACCCCCTTAGGGCATTCTAGGACCCTTCTAGGGCCCCCAGGGACCCTCTAGAGCCCCCTGGGACCCACTTAGGGCCTTCTAAGACCCTTCTAGGACCACCAGGAGCCCTCTATAGCCCTCTGGGACACCTTTTTGCACATTCTAGGACACTTCTAGTGCCCCCAGAGACCCTCTAGAGCTCCCTGGGAGTCTTTAGGGCCTACTAGGACCCTTCTAGGATCACCAGGAACCCTCTAGAGCCCTCTGGGACCCACTTAGGGCCTTCTAGGACCCTTCTAGGACCACGAGGAACCCTCTAGAGCCCCCTGGGACCCCCTTAGGGCATTCTAGGACCCTTCTAGGGCCCCCAGGGACCCTCTAGAGCCCCCTGGGACCCCCTTAGGGCTTTCTAAGACCATTCTAGGACCACCAGGAGCCCTCTATAGCCCTCTGGGACCCTCTTTGCGCCTTCTAGGACCCTTCTAGTGCCCCCAGGGACACTCTAGAGCCCCCTGGGACTTCTTAGAGCCTACTAGGACCCTTCTAGGACCACGAGGAACCCTCTAGAGCCCCCAGGACCATTTTAGGGCCTTCTCGGACCCTTCTAGGACCACGAGAAACCATCTATGGCTCTCTGGGACCCCTTTAGGGCGTTCTAGGACATTTCTAGGGTCCCCAGAGACCGTCTAGAGCCCCCTGGGATGCCTTAGAGCCTTCGAGGACCCTTCTAGGACCACGAGGAACCCTCTAGAGCCCCCTGGGACCCCTTTATGGCATTCTAGGACCCTTCTGGGGCCCCCAGGGACCCTCTAGAGCCCCCTGGGACCCACTTAGGGCCTTCTAAGACCCTTCTAGGACCACCAGGAGCCCTCTATAGCCCTCTGGGACACCTTTTTGCACATTCTAGGACACTTCTAGTGCCCCCAGAGACCCTCTAGAGCTCCCTGGGAGTCTTTAGGGCCTACTAGGACCCTTCTAGGATCACCAGGAACCCTCTAGAGCCCCCTGGGACCCACTTAGGGCCTTCTAGGACCCTTCTAGGACCACGAGGAACCCTCTAGAGCCCCCTGGGACCCCCTTAGGGCATTCTAGGACCCTTCTAGGGCCCCCAGGGACCCTCTAGAGCCCCCTGGGACCCACTTAGGGCTTTCTAAGACCCTTCTAGGACCACCAGGAGCCCTCTATAGCCCTCTGAGACCCTCTTTGCGCCTTCTAGGACCCTTCTAGTGCCCCCAGGGACACTCTAGAGCCCCCTGGGACTTCTTAGAGCCTACTAGGACCCTTCTAGGACAACGAGAAACCCTCTAGAGCCCCCTGGGACCTCCTTAGGTCCTTCAAGGACCGTTCTAGGGTCACCAGGAACCCTCTAGAGCCCTCTGGGACCCACTTAGGGCCTTCTAGGACCCTTCTAGGACCACGAGGAACTCTCTAGAGCCCCCTGAGACTTCCTTAAGGCCTTCTAGGACTCTTCTAGGACCACGAGAAACCATCTAGAGCCCCCTGGGACCCACTTAGGGCATTCTAGGTTCATTTTAAGACCCTGGGGAACCCTCTAGAGCCTCGTGGTACCACTTAGAGCCTTGTAGGACCCTTCTAGGACCAGAAGGAACCCTCTAGAGCCCTCTGGGACCCCCTTAGGGCCTTCTAGGACAATTCTAGCGCCCCCAGGGACCCTCTAGAGCCCCCTGGGACCCCCTTAGGGCCTTCTAGGACCCTTCTAGGACACAGGGAACCCTCAAGAGCCCCCTGGGACCCCCTTAGGGCTTTCTAGGGCCATGGTAAGACCCTGGGGAACCCTCCAGAGCACCCTGGGTCCTCTTTAGTGCCTTC
This sequence comes from Phaenicophaeus curvirostris, assembly GCF_032191515.1. NCBI lineage: Eukaryota > Metazoa > Chordata > Aves > Cuculiformes > Cuculidae > Phaenicophaeus > Phaenicophaeus curvirostris. Next base: position 1,321,526 of record NW_027206668.1, read on the forward strand.
TAGTACCCTTCTAGGGCCCCCAGGGACCTTCTAGAGCCCCCTGGTTACCCTTTGAGCCTTCTAGAACCCTTCTAGGAGCCCCAGGAACCATCTAGAGCCCGCTGGGACCCCCTTAGGGCCTTCTAGGACCCTTCTAGGACCACAAGGAACCCTCTAGAGCCCCCTGGGACCCCTTTAGGGCCTTCTAGGACAATTCTAGGGCCGCCAGGGTCCGTCTAGAGCCCCCTGGGACCCCTTTAGGGCCTTCTAGGACCCTTCTAGGACCACCAGGAGCCCTCTAGAGCCCCCTAGGACCCACTTAGGGCCTTCTAGGACTCTTCTAGTACCCCCAGGGACCCTCTAGAGCCCCCTGGGACCCTTTTAGGGCCTTCTAGGACCCTCCTAGGACCCACGGGTACCCTCTAGAGCCCTCTGGGACCCTTCTAGGCCTTTCTTGGACCCTTTTAGAATCACCAGGAACCCTCCAGAGTCCCCTGGGACCCTTCTAGGGCTTTCTAGGACCCTTCTAGGACCACGAGGAACACTCTAGAGCCCCCGGGACCATTTTAGGGCCTTCTAGGACCCTTCTAGGACCACGAGAAACCATCTATAGGTCTCTGGGACCCCTTTAGGGCGTTCTAGGACTCTTCTAGGGTCCCCAGAGACCGTCTAGAGCCCCCTGGGATGCCTTAGAGCCTTCGAGGACCCTTCTAGGACCACGAGGAACCCTCTAGAGCCCCCTGGGACCCCCTTAGGGCATTCTAGGACCCTTCTAGGGCCCCCAGGGACCCTCTAGAGCCCCCTGGGACCCCCTTAGGGCTTTCTAAGACCATTCTAGGACCACCAGGAGCCCTCTATAGCCCTCTGGGACCCTCTTTGCGCCTTCTAGGACACTTCTAGTGCCCCCAGGGACACTCTAGAGCCCCCTGGGACTTCTTAGAGCCTACTAGGACCCTTCTAGGACCACGAGGAACCCTCTAGAGCCCCCAGGACCATTTTAGGGCCTTCTCGGACCCTTCTAGGACCACGAGAAACCATCTATGGCTCTCTGGGACCCCTTTAGGGCGTTCTAGGACACTTCTAGGGTCCCCAGAGACCGTCTAGAGCCCCCTGGGATGCCTTAGAGCCTTCGAGGACCCTTCTAGGACCACGAGGAACCCTCTAGAGCCCCCTGGGACCCCCTTAGGGCATTCTAGGACCCTTCTGGGGCCCCCAGGGACCCTCTAGAGCCCCCTGGGACCCACTTAGGGCCTTCTAAGACCCTTCTAGGACCACCAGGAGCCCTCTATAGCCCTCTGGGACACCTTTTTGCACATTCTAGGACACTTCTAGTGCCCCCAGAGACCCTCTAGAGCTCCCTGGGAGTCTTTAGGGCCTACTAGGACCCTTCTAGGATCACCAGGAACCCTCTAGAGCCCCCTGGGACCCACTTAGGGCCTTCTAGGACCCTTCTAGGACCACGAGGAACCCTCTAGAGCCCCCTGGGACCCCCTTAGGGCATTCTAGGACCCTTCTAGGGCCCCCAGGGACCCTCTAGAGCCCCCTGGGACCCACTTAGGGCTTTCTAAGACCCTTCTAGGACCACCAGAAACCCTCTATAGCCCTCTGGGACCCTCTTTGCGCCTTCTAGGACCCTTCTAGTGCCCCCAGGGACACTCTAGAGCCACCTGGGACTCTTTAGGGCCTACTAGGACCCTTCTAGGACCACGAGAAATCCTCTAGAGCCCCCTGGGACCTCCTTAGGTCCTTCTAGGACCGTTCTACGGTCACCAGGAACCCTCTAGAGCCCTCTGGGACCCACTTAGGGCCTTCTAGGACCCTTCTAGGACCACGAGGAACTCTCTAGAGCCCCCTGAGACTTGCTTAAGGCCTTCTAGGACTCTTCTAGGACCACGAGAAACCATCTAGAGCCCCCTGGGACCCACTTAGGGCATTCTAGGTTCATTTTAAGACCCTGGGAAACCCTCTAGAGCCTCGTGGTACCACTTAGAGCCTTGTAGGACCCTTCTAGGACCAGAAGGAACCCTCTAGAGCCCCCTGGGACCCCTTAAGGCCTTCTAGGACAATTCTAGCGCCCCCAGGGACCCTCTAGAGCCCCCTGGGACACACTTAGGGCCTTCTAGGACCCTTCTAGGACACAGGGAACCCTCAAGAGCCCCCTGGGACCCCCTTAGGGCTTTCTAGGGCCATGGTAAGACCCTGGGGAACCCTCCAGAGCACCCTGGGTCCTCTTTAGTGCCTTCTAGTACCCTTCTAGGGCCCCTAGGGACCTTCTAGAGCCCCCTGGTTACCCTTTGAGCCTTCTAGAACCCTTCTAGGAGCCCCAGGAACCCTCTAGAGCCCGCTGGGACCAACTTAGGGCCTTCTAGGACCCTTCTAGGACCACAAGGAACCCTCTAGAGCCCCCTGGGACCCCTTTAGGGCCTTCTAGGACAATTCTAGGGCCGCCAGGGTCCGTCTAGAGCCCCCTGGGACCCCTTTAGGGCCTTCTAGGACCCTTCTAGGACCACCAGGAGCCCTCTAGAGCTCCCTAGGACCCCCTTAGGGCCTTCTAGGACTCTTCTAGTACCCCCAGGGACCCTCTAGAGCCCGCTGGGACCCCTTTAGGGCCTTCTAGGACAATTCTAGGACCACCAGGAGCCCTCTAGAGCCCCCTAGGACCCACTTAGGGCCTTCTAGGACTCTTCTAGTACCCCCAGGGACCCTCTAGAGCCCTCTGGGACCATTTTAGGGCCTTCTAGGACCCTCCTAGGACCCACGGGTACCCTCTAGAGCCCTCTGGGACCCTTCTAGGCCTTTCTTGGACCCTTTTAGAATCACCAGGAACCCTCCAGAGTCCCCTGGGACCCTTCTAGGGCTTTCTAGGACCCTTCTAGGACCACGAGGAACCCTCTAGAGCCCCCGGGACTATTTTAGGGCCTTCTAGGACCCTTCTAGGACCACGAGAAACCATCTATAGCTCTCTGGGACCCCTTTAGGGCGTTCTAGGACTCTTCTAGGGTCCCCAGAGACCGTCTAGAGCCCCCTGGGATGCCTTAGAGCCTTCGAGGACCCTTCTAGGACCACGAGGAACCCTCTAGAGCCCCCTGGGACCCCCTTAGGGCATTCTAGGACCCTTCTAGGGCCCCCAGGGACCCTCTAGAGCCCCCTGGGACCCACTTAGGGCCTTCTAAGACCCTTCTAGGACCACCAGGAGCCCTCTATAGCCCTCTGGGACACCTTTTTGCACATTCTAGGACACTTCTAGTGCCCCCAGAGACCCTCTAGAGCTCCCTGGGAGTCTTTAGGGCCTACTAGGACCCTTCTAGGATCACCAGGAACCCTCTAGAGCCCTCTGGGACCCACTTAGGGCCTTCTAGGACCCTTCTAGGACCACGAGGAACCCTCTAGAGCCCCCTGGGACCCACTTAGGGCATTCTAGGACCCTTCTAGGGCCCCCAGGGACCCTCTAGAGCTCCCTGGGACCCCCTTAGGGCTTTCTAAGACCATTCTAGGACCACCAGGAGCCCTCTATAGCCCTCTGGGACCCTCTTTGCGCCTTCTAGGACCCTTCTAGTGCCCCCAGGGACACTCTAGAGCCCCCTGGGACTTCTTAGAGCCTACTAGGACCCTTCTAGGACCACGAGGAACCCTCTAGAGCCCCCAGGACCATTTTAGGGCCTTCTCGGACCCTTCTAGGACCACGAGAAACCATCTATGGCTCTCTGGGACCCCTTTAGGGCGTTCTAGGACACTTCTAGTGTCCCCAGAGACCGTCTAGAGCCCCCTGGGATGCCTTAGAGCCTTCGAGGACCCTTCTAGGACCACGAGGAACCCTCTAGAGCCCCCTGGGACCCCCTTAGGGCATTCTAGGACCCTTCTGGGGCCCCCAGGGACCCTCTAGAGCCCCCTGGGACCCACTTAGGGCCTTCTAAGACCCTTCTAGGACCACCAGGAGCCCTCTATAGCCCTCTGGGACACCTTTTTGCACATTCTAGGACCCTTCTAGTGCCCCCAGAGACCCTCTAGAGCTCCCTGTGAGTCTTTAGGGCCTACTAGGACCCTTCTAGGATCACCAGGAACCCTCTAGAGCCCCCTGGGACCCCCTTAGGGCATTCTAGGACCCTTCTAGGGCCCCCAGGGACCCTCTAGAGCCCCCTGGGAACCACTTAGGGCTTTCTAAGACCCTTCTAGGACCACCAGAAACCCTCTATAGCCCTCTGGGACCCTCTTTGCGCCTTCTAGGATCCTTCTAGTGCCCCCAGGGACACTCTAGAGCCACCTGGGACTCTTTAGGGCCTACTAGGACCCTTCTAGGACCACGAGAAATCCTCTAGAGCCCCCTGGGACCTCCTTAGGTCCTTCTAGGACCGTTCTAGGGTCACCAGGAACCCTCTAGAGCCCTCTGGGACCCACTTAGGGCCTTCTAGGACCCTTCTAGGACCACGAGGAACTCTCTAGAGCCCCCTGAGACTTGCTTAAGGCCATCTAGGACTCTTCTAGGACCACGAGAAACCATCTAGAGCCCCCTGGGACCCACTTAGGGCATTCTAGGTTCATTTTAAGACCCTGGGGAACCCTCTAGAGCCTCGTGGTACCACTTAGAGCCTTGCAGGACCCTTCTAGGACCAGAAGGAACCCTCTAGAGCCCCCTGGGACCCCCTTAGGGCCTTCTAGGACAATTCTAGCGCCCCCAGGGACCCTCTAGAGCCCCCTGGGACACACTTAGGGCCTTCTAGGATCCTTCTAGGACACAGGGAACCCTCAAGAGCCCCCTGGGACCCTCTTAGGGCTTTCTAGGGCCATGGTAAGACCCTGGGGAACCCTCCAGAGCACCCTGGGTCCTCTTTAGTGCCTTCTAGTACCCTTCTAGGGCCCCCAGGGACCTTCTAGAGCCCCCTGGTTACCCTTTGAGCCTTCTAGAACCCTTCTAGGAGCCCCAGGAACCCTCTAGAGCCCGCTGGGACCCCCTTAGGGCCTTCTAGGACGCTTCTAGGACCACAAGGAACCCTCTAGAGCCCCCTGGGACCCCTTTAGGGCCTTCTAGGACAATTCTAGGGCCGCCAGGGTCCCTCTAGAGCCCCCTGGGACCCCTTTAGGGCCTTCTAGGACCCTTCTAGGACCACCAGGAGCCCTCTAGAGCCCCCTAGGACCCACTTAGGGCCTTCTAGGACTCTTCTAGTACCCCCAGGGACCCTCTAGAGCCCCCTGGGACCCTTTTAGGGCCTTCTAGGACCCTCCTAGGACCCACGGGTACCCTCTAGAGCCCTCTGGGACCCTTCTAGGGCTTTCTTGGACCCTTTTAGAATCACCAGGAACCCTCCAGAGTCCCCTGGGACCCTTCTAGGGCTTTCTAGGACCCTTCTAGGACCACGAGGAACCCTCTAGAGCCCCCGGGACCATTTTAGGGCCTTCTAGGACCCTTCTAGGACCACGAGAAACCATCTATAGCTCTCTGGGACCCATTTAGGGAGTTCTAGGACTCTTCTAGGGTCCCCAGAGACCGTCTAGAGCCCCCTGGGATGCCTTAGAGCCTTCGAGGACCCTTCTAGGACCACGAGGAACCCTCTAGAGCCCCCTGGGACCCCCTTAGGGCATTCTAGGACCCTTCTAGGGCTCCCAGGGACCCTCTAGAGCCCCCTGGGACCCCCTTAGGGCTTTCTAAGACCCTTCTAGGACCACCAGGAGCCCTCTATAGCCCTCTGGGACCCTCTTTGCGCCTTCTAGGACCCTTCTAGTGCCCCCAGGGACACTCTAGAGCCCCCTGGGACTTCTTAGAGCCTACTAGGACCCTTCTAGGACCACGAGAAACCCTCTAGAGCCCCCTGGGACCTCCTTAGGTCCTTCGAGGACCGTTCTAGGGTCACCAGGAACCCTCTAGAGCCCTCTGGGACCCACTTAGGGCCTTCTAGGACCCTTCTAGGACCACGAGGAACTCTCTAGAGCCCCCTGAGACTTCCTTAAGGCCTTCTAGGACTCTTCTAGGACCACGAGAAACCATCTAGAGCCCCCTGGGACCCACTTAGGGCATTCTAGGTTCATTTTAAGACCCTGGGGAACCCTCTAGAGCCTCGTGGTACCACTTAGAGCCTTGTAGGACCCTTCTAGGACCAGAAGGAACCCTCTAGAGCCCTCTGGGACCCCCTTAGGGCCTTCTAGGACAATTCTAGCGCCCCCAGGGACCCTCTAGAGCCCCCTGGGACGCACTTAGGCCTTCTAGGACCCTTCTAGGACACAGGGAACCCTCAAGAGCCCCCTGGGACCCCCTTAGGGCTTTCTAGGGCCATGGTAAGACCCTGGGGAACCCTCCAGAGCACCCTGGGTCCTCTTTAGTGCCCTCTAGTACCCTTCTAGGGCCCCCAGGGACCTTCTAGAGCCCCCTGGTTATCCTTTGAGCCTTCTAGAACCCTTCTAGGAGCCCCAGGAACCCTCTAGAGCCCGCTGGGACCCCCTTAGGGCCTTCTAGGACCCTTCTAGGACCACAAGGAACCCTCTAGAGCCCCCTGGGACCCCTTTAGGGCCTTCTAGGACAATTCTAGGGCCGCCAGGGTCCGTCTAGAGAACCCGGGACCCCTTGGGGCCTTCTAGGACCCTTCTAGGACCACCAGGAGCCCTCTAGAGCCCCCTAGGACCCACTTAGGGCCTTCTAGGACTCTTCTAGTACCCCCAGGGACCCTCTAGAGCCCCCTGGGACCCTTTTAGGGCCTTCTAGGACCCTCCTAGGACCCACGGGTACCCTCTAGAGCCCTCTGGGACCCTTCTAGGCCTTTCTTGGACCCTTTTAGAATCACCAGGAACCCTCCAAAGTCCCCTGGGACCCTTCTAGGGCTTTCTAGGACCCTTCTAGGACCACGAGGAACCCTCTAGAGCCCCCAGGACCATTTTAGGGCCTTCTAGGACCCTTCTAGGACCACGAGAAACCATCTATGGCTCTCTGGGACCCCTTTAGGGCGTTCTAGGACTCTTCTAGGGTCCCCAGAGACCGTCTAGAGCCCCCTGGGATGCCTTAGAGCCTTCGAGGACCCTTCTAGGACCACGAGGAACCCTCTAGAGCCCCCTGGGACCCTCTTAGGGCATTCTAGGACCCTTCTGGGGCCCCCAGGGACCCTCTAGAGCCCCCTGGGACCCACTTAGGGCCTTCTAAGACCCTTCTAGGACCACCAGGAGCCCTCTATAGCCCTCTGGGACACCTTTTTGCACATTCTAGGACACTTCTAGTGCCCCCAGAGACCCTCTAGAGCTCCCTGGGAGTCTTTAGGGCCTACTAGGACCCTTCTAGGATCACCAGGAACCCTCTAGAGCCCTCTGGGACCCACTTAGGGCCTTCTAGGACCCTTCTAGGACCACGAGGAACCCTCTAGAGCCCCCTGGGACCCCCTTAGGGCATTCTAGGACCCTTCTAGGGCCCCCAGGGACCCTCTAGAGCCCCCTGGGACCCCCTTAGGGCTTTCTAAGACCCTTCTAGGACCACCAGGAGCCCTCTATAGCCCTCTGGGACCCTCTTTGCGCCTTCTAGGACCCTTCTAGTGCCCCCAGGGACACTCTAGAGCCACCTGGGACTCTTTAGGGCCTACTAGGACCCTTCTAGGACCACGAGAAATCCTCTAGAGCCCCCTTGGACCTACTTAGGTCCTTCTAGGACCGTTCTAGGGTCACCAGGAACCCTCTAGAGCCCTCTGGGACCCACTTAGGGCCTTCTAGGACCCTTCTAGGACCACGAGGAACTCTCTAGAGCCCCCTGAGACTTGCTTAAGGCCTTCTAGGACTCTTCTAGGACCACGAGAAACCATCTACAGCCCCCTGGGACCCACTTAGGGCATTCTAGGTTCATTTTAAGACCCTGGGGAACCCTCTAGAGCCTCGTGGTACCACTTAGAGCCTTGTAGGACCCTTCTAGGACCAGAAGGAACCCTCTAGAGCCCCCTGGGACCCCTTAAGGCCTTCTAGGACAATTCTAGCGCCCCCAGGGACCCTCTAGAGCCCCCTGGGACACACTTAGGGCCTTCTAGGATCCTTCTAGGACACAGGGAACCCTCAAGAGCCCCCTGGGACCCCCTTAGGGCTTTCTAGGGCCATGGTAAGACCCTGGGGAACACTCCAGAGCACCCTGGGTCCTCTTTAGTGCCTTCTAGTACCCTTCTAGGGCCCCCAGGGACCTTCTAGAGCCCCCTGGTTACCCTTTGAGCCTTCTAGAACCCTTCTAGGAGCCCCAGGAACCCTCTAGAGCCCGCTGGGACCAACTTAGGGCCTTCTAGGACCCTTCTAGGACCACAAGGAACCCTCTAGAGCCCCCTGGGACCCCTTTAGGGCCTTCTAGGACAATTCTAGGGCCGCCAGGGTCCGTCTAGAGCCCCCTGGGACCCCTTTAGGGCCTTCTAGGACCCTTCTAGGACCACCAGGAGCCCTCTAGAGCCCCCTAGGACCCACTTAGGGCCTTCTAGGACTCTTCTAGTACCCCCAGGGACCCTCTAGAGCCCCCTGGGACCCTTTTAGGGCCTTCTAGGACCCTCCTAGGACCCACGGGTACCCTCTAGAGCCCTCTGGGACCCTTCTAGGCCTTTCTTGGACCCTTTTAGAATCACCAGGAACCCTCCAGAGTCCCCTGGGACCCTTCTAGGGCTTTCTAGGACCCTTCTGGGACCACGAGGAACCCTCTAGAGCCCCCGGGACCATTTTAGGGCCTTCTAGGACCCTTCTAGGACCACGAGAAACCATCTATAGCTCTCTGGGACCCCTTTAGGGCGTTCTAGGACTCTTCTAGTGTCCCCAGAGACCGTCTAGAGCCCCCTGGGATGCCTTAGAGCCTTCGAGGACCCTTCTAGGACCACGAGGAACCCTCTAGAGCCCCCTGGGACCCCCTTAGGGCATTCTAGGACCCTTCTAGGGCCCCCAGGGACCCTCTAGAGCCCCCTGGGACCCGCTTAGGGCCTTCTAAGACCCTTCTAGGACCACCAGGAGCCCTCTATAGCCCTCTGGGACACCTTTTTGCACATTCTAGGACACTTCTAGTGCCCCCAGAGACCCTCTAGAGCTCCCTGGGAGTCTTTAGGGCCTACTAGGACCCTTCTAGGACCACCAGGAGCCCTCTAGAGCCCGCTGGGACCCTCTTTGCGCCTTCTAGGACCCTTCTAGTGCCCCCAGGGACACTCTAGAGCCCCCTGGGACTTCTTAGAGCCTACTAGGACCCTTCTAGGACCACGAGAAACCCTCTAGAGCCCCCTGGGACCTCCTTAGGTCCTTCGAGGACCGTTCTAGGGTCACCAGGAACCCTCTAGAGCCCTCTGGGACCCACTTAGGGCCTTCTAGGACCCTTCTAGGACCACGAGGAACTCTCTAGAGCCTCCTGAGACTTGCTTAAGGCCTTCTAGGACTCTTCTAGGACCACGAGAAACCACCTAGAGCCCCCTGGGACCCACTTAGGGCATTCTAGGTTCATTTTAAGACCCTGGGGAACCCTCTAGAGCCTCGTGGTACCACTTAGAGCCTTGTAGGACTCTTCTAGGACCAGAAGGAACCCTCTAGAGCCCTCTGGGACCCCCTTAGGGCCTTCTAGGACAATTCTAGCGCCCCCAGGGACCCTCTAGAGCCCCCTGGGACACACTTAGGGCCTTCTAGGACCCTTCTAGGACACAGGGAACCCTCAAGAGCCCCCTGGGACCCCCTTAGGGCTTTCTAGGGCCATGGTAAGACCCTGGGGAACCCTCCAGAGCACCCTGGGTCCTCTTTAGTGCCTTCTAGTACCCTTCTAGGGCCCCCAGGGACCTTCTAGAGCCCCCTGGTTACCCTTTGAGCCTTCTAGAACCCTTCTAGGAGCCCCAGGAACCCTCTAGAGCCCGCTGGGACCCCCTTAGGGCCTTCTAGGACCCTTCTAGGACCACAAGGAACCCTCTAGAGCCCCCTGGGACCCCTTTAGGGCCTTCTAGGACAATTCTAGGGCAGCCAGGGTCCGTCTAGAGCCCGCTGGGACCCCCTTAGGGCCTTCTAGGACCCTTCTAGGACCACCAGGAGCCCTCTAGAGCCCCCTAGGACCCACTTAGGGCCTTCTAGGACTCTTCTAGTACCCCCAGGGACCCTCTAGAGCCCCCTGGGACCCTTTTAGGGCCTTCTAGGACCCTCCTAGGACCCACGGGTACCCTCTAGAGCCCTCTGGGACCCTTCTAGGCCTTTCTTGGACCCTTTTAGAATCACCAGGAACCCTCCAGAGTCCCCTGGGACCCTTCTAGGGCTTTCTAGGACCCTTCTAGGACCACGAGGAACCCTCTAGAGCCCCCGGGACCATTTTAGGGCCTTCTAGGACCCTTCTAGGACCACGAGAAACCATCTATAGCTCTCTGGGACCCCTTTAGGGCGTTCTAGGACTCTTCTAGGGTCCCCAGAGACCGTCTAGAGCCCCCTGGGATGCCTTAGAGCCTTCGAGGACCCTTCTAGGACCACGAGGAACCCTCTAGAGACCCCTGGGACCCCCTTAGGGCATTCTAGGACCCTTCTAGGGCCCCCAGGGACCCTCTAGAGCCCCCTGGGACCCGCTTAGGGCCTTCTAAGACCCTTCTAGGACCACCAGGAGCCCTCTATAGCCCTCTGGGACACCTTTTTGCACATTCTAGGACACTTCTAGTGCCCCCAGAGACCCTCTAGAGCTCCCTGGGAGTCTTTAGGGCCTACTAGGACCCTTCTAGGATCACCAGGAACCCTCTAGAGCCCTCTGGGACCCACTTAGGGCCTTCTAGGACCCTTCTAGGACCACGAGGAACCCTCTAGAGCCCCCTGGGACCCCCTTAGGGCATTCTAGGACCCTTCTAGGGCCCCCAGGGACCCTCTAGAGCCCCCTGGGACCCCCTTAGTGCTTTCTAAGACCCTTCTAGGACCACCAGGAGCCCTCTATAGCCCTCTGGGACCCTCTTTGCGCCTTCTAGGACCCTTCTAGTGCCCCCAGGGACTCTTTAGGGCCTACTAGGACCCTTCTAGGACCACGAGAAATCCTCTAGAACCCCCTGGGACCTCCTTAGGTCTTTCTAGGACCGTTCTAGGGTCACCAGGAACCCTCTAGAGCCCTCTGGGACCCACTTAGGGCCTTCTAGGACCCTTCTAGGACCACGAGGAACTCTCTAGAGCCCCCTGAGACTTGCTTAAGGCCTTCTAGGACTCTTTTAGGACCACGAGAAACCATCTAGAGCCCCCTGGGACCCACTTAGGGCATTCTAGGTTCATTTTAAGACCCTGGGGAACCCTCTAGAGCCTCGTGGTACCACTTAGAGCCTTGTAGGACCCTTCTAGGACCAGAAGGAACCCTCTAGAGCCCCCTGGGACCCACTTAGGGCCTTCTAGGACAATTCTAGCGCCCCCAGGGACCCTCTAGAGCCCCCTGGGACACACTTAGGGCCTTCTAGGATCCTTCTAGGACACAGGGAACCCTCAAGAGCCCCCTGGGACCCTCTTAGGGCTTTCTAGGGCCATGGTAAGACCCTGGGGAACCCTCCAGAGCACCCTGGGTCCTCTTTAGTGCCTTCTAGTACCCTTCTAGGGCCCCCAGGGACCTTCTAGAGCCCCCTGGTTACCCTTTGAGCCTTCTAGAACCCTTCTAGGAGCCCCAGGAACCATCTAGAGCCCGCTGGGACCCCCTTAGGGCCTTCTAGGACCCTTCTAGGACCACAAGGAACCCTCTAGAGCCCCCTGGGACCCCTTTAGGGCCTTCTAGGACAATTCTAGGGCCGCCAGGGTCCGTCTAGAGCCCCCTGGGACCCCTTTAGGGCCTTCTAGGACCCTTCTAGGACCACCAGGAGCCCTCTAGAGCCCCCTAGGACCCACTTAGGGCCTTCTAGGACTCTTCTAGTACCCCCAGGGACCCTCTAGAGCCCCCTGGGACCCTTTTAGGGCCTTCTAGGACCCTCCTAGGACCCACGGGTACCCTCTAGAGCCCTCTGGGACCCTTCTAGGCCTTTCTTGGACCCTTTTAGAATCACCAGGAACCCTCCAGAGTCCCCTGGGACCCTTCTAGGGCTTTCGAGGACCCTTCTAGGACCACGAGGAACCCTCTAGAGCCCCCGGGACCATTTTAGGGCCTTCTAGGACCCTTCTAGGACTACGAGAAACCATCTATAGCTCTCTGGGACCCCTTTAGGGCGTTCTAGGACTCTTCTAGGGTCCCCAGAGACCGTCTAGAGCCCCCTGGGATGCCTTAGAGCCTTCGAGGACCCTTCTAGGACCACGAGGAACCCTCTAGAGCCCCCTGGGACCCCCTTAGGGCATTCTAGGACCCTTCTAGGGCCCCCAGGGACCCTCTAGAGCCCCCTGGGACCCCCTTAGGGCTTTCTAAGACCCTTCTAGGACCACCAGGAGCCCTCTATAGCCCTCTGGGACCCTCTTTGCGCCTTCTAGGACCCTTCTAGTGCCCCCAGGGACACTCTAGAGCCCCCTGGGACTTCTTAGAGCCTACTAGGACCCTTCTAGGACCACGAGAAACCCTCTAGAGCCCCCTGGGACCTACTTAGGTCCTTCGAGGACCGTTCTAGTGTCACCAGGAACCCTCTAGAGCCCTCTGGTACCCACTTAGGGCCTTCTAGCACCATTCTAGGACCACGAGGAACTCTCTAGAGCCTCCTGAGACTTGCTTAAGGCCTTCTAGGACTCTTCTAGGACCACGAGAAACCACCTAGAGCCCCCTGGGACCCACTTAGGGCATTCTAGGTTCATTTTAAGACCCTGGGGAACCCTCTAGAGCCTCGTGGTACCACTTAGAGCCTTGTAGGACTCTTCTAGGACCAGAAGGAACCCTCTAGAGCCCTCTGGGACCCCCTTAGGGCCTTCTAGGACAATTCTAGCGCCCCCAGGGACCCTCTAGAGCCCCCTGGGACACACTTAGGGCCTTCTAGGACCCTTCTAGGACACAGGGAACCCTCAAGAGCCCCCTGGGACCCCCTTAGGGCTTTCTAGGGCCATGGTAAGACCCTGGGGAACACTCCAGAGCACCCTGGGTCCTCTTTAGTGCCTTCTAGTACCCTTCTAGGGCCCCCAGGGACCTTCTAGAGCCCCCTGGTTACCCTTTGAGCCTTCTAGAACCCTTCTAGGAGCCCCAGGAACCATCTAGAGCCCGCTGGGACCAACTTAGGGCCTTCTAGGACCCTTCTAGGACCACAAGGAACCCTCTAGAGCCCCCTGGGACCCCTTTAGGGCCTTCTAGGACAATTCTAGGGCCGCCAGGGTCCGTCTAGAGCCCCCTGGGACCCCTTTAGGGCCTTCTAGGACCCTTCTAGGACCACCAGGAGCCCTCTAGAGCCCCCTAGGACCCACTTAGGGCCTTCTAGGACTCTTCTAGTACCCCCAGGGACCCTCTAGAGCCCCCTGGGACCCTTTTAGGGCCTTCTAGGACCCTCCTAGGACCCACGGGTACCCTCTAGAGCCCTCTGGGACCCTTCTAGGCCTTTCTTGGACCCTTTTAGAATCACCAGGAACCCTCCAGAGTCCCCTGGGACCCTTCTAGGGCTTTCTAGGACCCTTCTAGGACCACGAGGAACCCTCTAGAGCCCCCGGGACCATTTTAGGGCCTTCTAGGACCCTTCTAGGACCACGAGAAACCATCTATAGCTCTCTGGGACCCCTTTAGGGCGTTCTAGGACTCTTCTAGGGTCCCCAGAGACCGTCTAGAGCCCCCTGGGATGCCTTAGAGCCTTCGAGGACCCTTCTAGGACCACGAGGAACCCTCTAGAGCCCCCTGGGACCCCCTTAGGGCATTCTAGGACCCTTCTAGGGCCCCCAGGGACCCTCTAGAGCCCCCTGGGACCCGCTTAGGGCCTTCTAAGACCCTTCTAGGACCACCAGGAGCCCTCTATAGCCCTCTGGGACACCTTTTTGCACATTCTAGGACACTTCTAGTGCCCCCAGAGACCCTCTAGAGCTCCCTGGGAGTCTTTAGGGCCTACTAGGACCCTTCTAGGACCACCAGGAGCCCTCTATAGCCCTCTGGGACCCTCTTTGCGCCTTCTAGGACCCTTCTAGTGCCCCCAGGGACACTCTAGAGCCCCCTGGGACTTCTTAGAGCCTACTAGGACCCTTCTAGGACCACGAGAAACCCTCTAGAGCCCCCTGGGACCCCCTTAGGGCATTCTAGGACCCTTCTAGGGCCCCCAGGGACCCTCTAGAGCCCCCTGGGACCCCCTTAGTGCTTTCTAAGACCCTTCTAGGACCACCAGGAGCCCTCTATAGCCCTCTGGGACCCTCTTTGCGCCTTCTAGGACCCTTCTAGTGCCCCCAGGGACTCTTTAGGGCCTACTAGGACCCTTCTAGGACCACGAGAAATCCTCTAGAGCCCCCTGGGACCTCCTTAGGTCTTTCTAGGACCGTTCTAGCGTCACCAGGAACCCTCTAGAGCCCTCTGGGACCCACTTAGGGCCTTCTAGGACCCTTCTAGGACCACGAGGAACTCTCTAGAGCCCCCTGAGACTTGCTTAAGGCCTTCTAGGACTCTTTTAGGACCACGAGAAACCATCTAGAGCCCCCTGGGACCCACTTAGGGCATTCTAGGTTCATTTTAAGACCCTGGGGAACCCTCTAGAGCCTCGTGGTACCACTTAGAGCCTTGTAGGACCCTTCTAGGACCAGAAGGAACCCTCTAGAGCCCCCTGGGACCCACTTAGGGCCTTCTAGGACAATTCTAGCGCCCCCAGGGACCCTCTAGAGCCCCCTGGGACACACTTAGGGCCTTCTAGGATCCTTCTAGGACACAGGGAACCCTCAAGAGCCCCCTGGGACCCTCTTAGGGCTTTCTAGGGCCATGGTAAGACCCTGGGGAACCCTCCAGAGCACCCTGGGTCCTCTTTAGTGCCTTCTAGTACCCTTCTAGGGCCCCCAGGGACCTTCTAGAGCCCCCTGGTTACCCTTTGAGCCTTCTAGAACCCTTCTAGGAGCCCCAGGAACCATCTAGAGCCCGCTGGGACCCCCTTAGGGCCTTCTAGGACCCTTCTAGGACCACAAGGAACCCTCTAGAGCCCCCTGGGACCCCTTTAGGGCCTTCTAGGACAATTCTAGGGCCGCCAGGGTCCGTCTAGAGCCCCCTGGGACCCCTTTAGGGCCTTCTAGGACCCTTCTAGGACCACCAGGAGCCCTCTAGAGCCCCCTAGGACCCACTTAGGGCCTTCTAGGACTCTTCTAGTACCCCCAGGGACCCTCTAGAGCCCCCTGGGACCCTTTTAGGGCCTTCTAGGACCCTCCTAGGACCCACGGGTACCCTCTAGAGCCCTCTGGGACCCTTCTAGGCCTTTCTTGGACCCTTTTAGAATCACCAGGAACCCTCCAGAGTCCCCTGGGACCCTTCTAGGGCTTTCGAGGACCCTTCTAGGACCACGAGGAACCCTCTAGAGCCCCCGGGACCATTTTAGGGCCTTCTAGGACCCTTCTAGGACTACGAGAAACCATCTATAGCTCTCTGGGACCCCTTTAGGGCGTTCTAGGACTCTTCTAGGGTCCCCAGAGACCGTCTAGAGCCCCCTGGGATGCCTTAGAGCCTTCGAGGACCCTTCTAGGACCACGAGGAACCCTCTAGAGCCCCCTGGGACCCCCTTAGGGCATTCTAGGACCCTTCTAGGGCCCCCAGGGACCCTCTAGAGCCCCCTGGGACCCCCTTAGGGCTTTCTAAGACCCTTCTAGGACCACCAGGAGCCCTCTATAGCCCTCTGGGACCCTCTTTGCGCCTTCTAGGACCCTTCTAGTGCCCCCAGGGACACTCTAGAGCCCCCTGGGACTTCTTAGAGCCTACTAGGACCCTTCTAGGACCACGAGAAACCCTCTAGAGCCCCCTGGGACCTACTTAGGTCCTTCGAGGACCGTTCTAGTGTCACCAGGAACCCTCTAGAGCCCTCTGGTACCCACTTAGGGCCTTCTAGCACCATTCTAGGACCACGAGGAACTCTCTAGAGCCTCCTGAGACTTGCTTAAGGCCTTCTAGGACTCTTCTAGGACCACGAGAAACCACCTAGAGCCCCCTGGGACCCACTTAGGGCATTCTAGGTTCATTTTAAGACCCTGGGGAACCCTCTAGAGCCTCGTGGTACCACTTAGAGCCTTGTAGGACTCTTCTAGGACCAGAAGGAACCCTCTAGAGCCCTCTGGGACCCCCTTAGGGCCTTCTAGGACAATTCTAGCGCCCCCAGGGACCCTCTAGAGCCCCCTGGGACACACTTAGGGCCTTCTAGGACCCTTCTAGGACACAGGGAACCCTCAAGAGCCCCCTGGGACCCCCTTAGGGCTTTCTAGGGCCATGGTAAGACCCTGGGGAACACTCCAGAGCACCCTGGGTCCTCTTTAGTGCCTTCTAGTACCCTTCTAGGGCCCCCAGGGACCTTCTAGAGCCCCCTGGTTACCCTTTGAGCCTTCTAGAACCCTTCTAGGAGCCCCAGGAACCCTCTAGAGCCCGCTGGGACCAACTTAGGGCCTTCTAGGACCCTTCTAGGACCACAAGGAACCCTCTAGAGCCCCCTGGGACCCCTTTAGGGCCTTCTAGGACAATTCTAGGGCCGCCAGGGTCCGTCTAGAGCCCCCTGGGACCCCTTAAGGGCCTTCTAGGACCCTTCTAGGACCACCAGGAGCCCTCTAGAGCCCCCTAGGACCCACTTAGGGCCTTCTAGGACTCTTCTAGTACCCCCAGGGACCCTCTAGAGCCCCCTGGGACCCTTTTAGGGCCTTCTAGGACCCTCCTAGGACCCACGGGTACCCTCTAGAGCCCTCTGGGACCCTTCTAGGCCTTTCTTGGACCCTTTTAGAATCACCAGGAACCCTCCAGAGTCCCCTGGGACCCTTCTAGGGCTTTCTAGGACCCTTCTAGGACCACGAGGAACCCTCTAGAGCCCCCGGGACCATTTTAGGGCCTTCTAGGACCCTTCTAGGACCACGAGAAACCATCTATAGCTCTCTGGGACCCCTTTAGGGCGTTCTAGGACTCTTCTAGGGTCCCCAGAGACCGTCTAGAGCCCCCTGGGATGCCTTAGAGCCTTCGAGGACCCTTCTAGGACCACGAGGAACCCTCTAGAGCCCCCTGGGACCCCCTTAGGGCATTCTAGGACCCTTCTAGGGCCCCCAGGGACCCTCTAGAGCCCCCTGGGACCCGCTTAGGGCCTTCTAAGACCCTTCTAGGACCACCAGGAGCCCTCTATAGCCCTCTGGGACACCTTTTTGCACATTCTAGGACACTTCTAGTGCCCCCAGAGACCCTCTAGAGCTCCCTGGGAGTCTTTAGGGCCTACTAGGACCCTTCTAGGACCACCAGGAGCCCTCTATAGCCCTCTGGGACCCTCTTTGCGCCTTCTAGGACCCTTCTAGTGCCCCCAGGGACACTCTAGAGCCCCCTGGGACTTCTTAGAGCCTACTAGGACCCTTCTAGGACCACGAGAAACCCTCTAGAGCCCCCTGGGACCTCCTTAGGTCCTTCTAGGACCGTTCTAGGGTCACCAGGAACCCTCTAGAGCCCTCTGGGACCCACTTAGGGCCTTCTAGGACCCTTCTAGGACCACGAGGAACTCTCTAGAGCCTCCTGAGACTTGCTTAAGGCCTTCTAGGACTCTTCTAGGACCACGAGAAACCACCTAGAGCCCCCTGCGACCCACTTAGGGCATTCTAGGTTCATTTTAAGACCCTGGGGAACCCTCTAGAGCCTCGTGGTACCACTTAGAGCCTTGTAGGACTCTTCTAGGATCAGAAGGAACCCTCTAGAGCCCTCTGGGACCCCCTTAGGGCCTTCTAGGACAATTCTAGCGCCCCCAGGGACCCTCTAGAGCCCCCTGGGACACACTTAGGGCCTTCTAGGACCCTTCTAGGACACAGGGAACCCTCAAGAGCCCCCTGGGACCCCCTTAGGGCTTTCTAGGGCCATGGTAAGACCCTGGGGAACCCTCCAGAGCACCCTGGGTCCTCTTTAGTGCCTTCTAGTACCCTTCTAGGGCCCCCAGGGACCTTCTAGAGCCCCCTGGTTACCCTTTGAGCCTTCTAGAACCCTTCTAGGAGCCCCAGGAACCCTCTAGAGCCCGCTGGGACCCCCTTAGGGCCTTCTAGGACCCTTCTAGGACCACAAGGAACCCTCTAGAGCCCCCTGGGACCCCTTTAGGGCCTTCTAGGACAATTCTAGGGCCGCCAGGGTCCGTCTAGAGCCCGCTGGGACCCCCTTAGGGCCTTCTAGGACCCTTCTAGGACCACCAGGAGCCCTCTAGAGCCCCCTAGGACCCACTTAGGGCCTTCTAGGACTCTTCTAGTACCCCCAGGGACCCTCTAGAGCCCCCTGGGACCCTTTTAGGGCCTTCTAGGACCCTCCTAGGACCCACGGGTACCCTCTAGAGCCCTCTGGGACCCTTCTAGGCCTTTCTTGGACCCTTTTAGAATCACCAGGAACCCTCCAGAGTCCCCTGGGACCCTTCTAGGGCTTTCTAGGACCCTTCTAGGACCACGAGGAACCCTCTAGAGCCCCCGGGACCATTTTAGGGCCTTCTAGGACCCTTCTAGGACCACGAGAAACCATCTATAGCTCTCTGGGACCCCTTTAGGGCGTTCTAGGACTCTTCTAGGGTCCCCAGAGACCATCTAGAGCCCCCTGGGATGCCTTAGAGCCTTCGAGGACCCTTCTAGGACCACGAGGAACCCTCTAGAGACCCCTGGGACCCCCTTAGGGCATTCTAGGACCCTTCTAGGGCCCCCAGGGACCCTCTAGAGCCCCCTGGGACCCAATTAGGGCCTTCTAAGACCCTTCTAGGACCACCAGGAGCCCTCTATAGCCCTCTGGGACACCTTTTTGCACATTCTAGGACACTTCTAGTGCCCCCAGAGACCCTCTAGAGCTCCCTGGGAGTCTTTAGGGCCTACTAGGACCCTTCTAGGATCACCAGGAACCCTCTAGAGCCCTCTGGGACCCACTTAGGGCCTTCTAGGACCCTTCTAGGACCACGAGGAACCCTCTAGAGCCCCCTGGGACCCCCTTAGGGCATTCTAGGACCCTTCTAGGGCCCCCAGGGACCCTCTAGAGCCACCTGGGACCCCCTTAGTGCTTTCTAAGACCCTTCTAGGACCACCAGGAGCCCTCTATAGCCCTCTGGGACCCTCTTTGCGCCTTCTAGGACCCTTCTAGTGCCCCCAGGGACTCTTTAGGGCCTACTAGGACCCTTCTAGGACCACGAGAAATCCTCTAGAGCCCCCTGGGACCTCCTTAGGTCTTTCTAGGACCGTTCTAGGGTCACCAGGAACCCTCTAGAGCCCTCTGGGACCCACTTAGGGCCTTCTAGGACCCTTCTAGGACCACGAGGAACTCTCTAGAGCCCCCTGAGACTTGCTTAAGGCCTTCTAGGACTCTTCTAGGACCACGAGAAACCATCTAGAGCCCCCTGGGACCCACTTAGGGCATTCTAGGTTCATTTTAAGACCCTGGGGAACCCTCTAGAGCCTCGTGGTACCACTTAGAGCCTTGTAGGACCCTTCTAGGACCAGAAGGAACCCTCTAGAGCCCCCTGGGACCCACTTAGGGCCTTCTAGGACAATTCTAGCGCCCCCAGGGACCCTCTAGAGCCCCCTGGGACACACTTAGGGCCTTCTAGGATCCTTCTAGGACACAGGGAACCCTCAAGAGCCCCCTGGGACCCCCTTAGGGCTTTCTAGGGCCATGGTAAGACCCTGGGGAACCCTCCAGAGCACCCTGGGTCCTCTTTAGTGCCTTCTAGTACCCTTCTAGGGCCCCCAGGGACCTTCTAGAGCCCCCTGGTTACCCTTTGAGCCTTCTAGAACCCTTCTAGGAGCCCCAGGAACCATCTAGAGCCCGCTGGGACCCCCTTAGGGCCTTCTAGGACCCTTCTAGGACCACAAGGAACCCTCTAGAGCCCCCTGGGACCCCTTTAGGGCCTTCTAGGACAATTCTAGGGCCGCCAGGGTCCGTCTAGAGCCCCCTGGGACCCCTTTAGGGCCTTCTAGGACCCTTCTAGGACCACCAGGAGCCCTCTAGAGCCCCCTAGGACCCACTTAGGGCCTTCTAGGACTCTTCTAGTACCCCCAGGGACCCTCTAGAGCCCCCTGGGACCCTTTTAGGGCCTTCTAGGACCCTCCTAGGACCCACGGGTACCCTCTAGAGCCCTCTGGGACCCTTCTAGGCCTTTCTTGGACCCTTTTAGAATCACCAGGAACCCTCCAGAGTCCCCTGGGACCCTTCTAGGGCTTTCTAGGACCCTTCTAGGACCACGAGGAACCCTCTAGAGCCCCCGGGACCATTTTAGGGCCTTCTAGGACCCTTCTAGGACTACGAGAAACCATCTATAGCTCTCTGGGACCCCTTTAGGGCGTTCTAGGACTCTTCTAGGGTCCCCAGAGACCGTCTAGAGCCCCCTGGGATGCCTTAGAGCCTTCGAGGACCCTTCTAGGACCACGAGGAACCCTCTAGAGCCCCCTGGGACCCCCTTAGGGCATTCTAGGACCCTTCTAGGGCCCCCAGGGACCCTCTAGAGCCCCCTGGGACCCCCTTAGGGCTTTCTAAGACCCTTCTAGGACCACCAGGAGCCCTCTATAGCCCTCTGGGACCCTCTTTGCGCCTTCTAGGACCCTTCTAGTGCCCCCAGGGACACTCTAGAGCCCCCTGGGACTTCTTAGAGCCTACTAGGACCCTTCTAGGACCACGAGAAACCCTCTAGAGACCCCTGGGACCTACTTAGGTCCTTCGAGGACCGTTCTAGTGTCACCAGGAACCCTCTAGAGCCCTCTGGTACCCACTTAGGGCCTTCTAGCACCATTCTAGGACCACGAGGAACTCTCTAGAGCCTCCTGAGACTTGCTTAAGGCCTTCTAGGACTCTTCTAGGACCACGAGAAACCACCTAGAGCCCCCTGGGACCCACTTAGGGCATTCCAGGTTCATTTTAAGACCCTGGGGAACCCTCTAGAGCCTCGTGGTACCACTTAGAGCCTTGTAGGACTCTTCTAGGACCAGAAGGAACCCTCTAGAGCCCTCTGGGACCCCCTTAGGGCCTTCTAGGACAATTCTAGCGCCCCCAGGGACCCTCTAGAGCCCCCTGGGACACACTTAGGGCCTTCTAGGACCCTTCTAGGACACAGGGAACCCTCAAGAGCCCCCTGGGACCCCCTTAGGGCTTTCTAGGGCCATGGTAAGACCCTGGGGAACCCTCCAGAGCACCCTGGGTCCTCTTTAGTGCCTTCTAGTACCCTTCTAGGGCCCCCAGGGACCTTCTAGAGCCCCCTGGTTACCCTTTGAGCCTTCTAGAACCCTTCTAGGAGCCCCAGGAACCCTCTAGAGCCCGCTGGGACCCCCTTAGGGCCTTCTAGGACCCTTCTAGGAC
Organism: Phaenicophaeus curvirostris; assembly: GCF_032191515.1. Lineage (NCBI taxonomy): Eukaryota > Metazoa > Chordata > Aves > Cuculiformes > Cuculidae > Phaenicophaeus > Phaenicophaeus curvirostris. The sequence continues at coordinate 1,342,788 of NW_027206668.1, forward strand.
CACAAGGAACCCTCTAGAGCCCCCTGGGACCCCTTTAGGGCCTTCTAGGACAATTCTAGGGCCGCCAGGGTCCGTCTAGAGCCCCCTGGGATCCCTTTAGGGCCTTCTAGGACCCTTCTAGGACCACCAGGAGCCCTCTAGAGCCCCCTAGGACCCACTTAGGGCCTTCTAGGACTCTTCTAGTACCCCCAGGGACCCTCTAGAGCCCCCTGGGACCCTTTTAGGGCCTTCTAGGACCCTCCTAGGACCCACGGGTACCCTCTAGAGCCCTCTGGGACCCTTCTAGGCCTTTCTTGGACCCTTTTAGAATCACCAGGAACCCTCCAGAGTCCCCTGGGACCCTTCTAGGGCTTTCTAGGACCCTTCTGGGACCACGAGGAACCCTCTAGAGCCCCCGGGACCATTTTAGGGCCTTCTAGGACCCTTCTAGGACCACGAGAAACCATCTATAGCTCTCTGGGACCCCTTTAGGGCGTTCTAGGACTCTTCTAGGGTCCCCAGAGACCGTCTAGAGCCCCCTGGGATGCCTTAGAGCCTTCGAGGACCCTTCTAGGACCACGAGGAACCCTCTAGAGCCCCCTGGGACCCCCTTAGGGCATTCTAGGACCCTTCTAGGGCCCCCAGGGACCCTCTAGAGCCCCCTGGGACCCGCTTAGGGCCTTCTAAGACCCTTCTAGGACCACCAGGAGCCCTCTATAGCCCTCTGGGACACCTTTTTGCACATTCTAGGACACTTCTAGTGCCCCCAGAGACCCTCTAGAGCTCCCTGGGAGTCTTTAGGGCCTACTAGGACCCTTCTAGGACCACCAGGAGCCCTCTATAGCCCTCTGGGACCCTCTTTGCGCCTTCTAGGACCCTTCTAGTGCCCCCAGGGACACTCTAGAGCCCCCTGGGACTCCTTAGAGCCTACTAGGACCCTTCTAGGACCACGAGAAACCCTCTAGAGCCCCCTGGGACCTACTTAGGTCCTTCGAGGACCGTTCTAGGGTCACCAGGAACCCTCTAGAGCCCTCTGGGACCCACTTAGGGCCTTCTAGGACCCTTCTAGGACCACGAGGAACTCTCTAGAGCCCCCTGAGACTTCCTTAAGGCCTTCTAGGACTCTTCTAGGACCACGAGAAACCATCTAGAGCCCCCTGGGACCCACTTAGGGCATTCTAGGTTCATTTTAAGACCCTGGGGAACCCTCTAGAGCCTCGTGGTACCACTTAGAGCCTTGTAGGACCCTTCTAGGACCAGAAGGAACCCTCTAGAGCCTTCTGGGACCTCCTTAGGGCCTTCTAGGACAATTCTAGCGCCCCCAGGGACCCTCTAGAGCCCCCTGGGACACACTTAGGGCCTTCTAGGACCCTTCTAGGACACAGGGAACCCTCAAGAGCCCCCTGGGACCCCCTTAGGGCTTTCTAGGGCCATGGTAAGACCCTGGGGAACCCTCCAGAGCACCCTGGGTCCTCTTTAGTGCCTTCTAGTACCCTTCTAGGGCCCCCAGGGACCTTCTAGAGTCCCCTGGTTACCCTTTGAGCCTTCTAGAACCCTTCTAGGAGCCCCAGGAACCCTCTAGAGCCCGCTGGGACCCCCTTAGGGCCTTCTAGGACCCTTCTAGGACCACAAGGAACCCTCTAGAGCCCCCTGGGACCCCTTTAGGGCCTTCTAGGACAATTCTAGGGCCGCCAGGGTCCGTCTAGAGCCCCCTGGGACCCCTTTAGGGCCTTCTAGGACCCTTCTAGGACCACCAGGAGCCCTCTAGAGCCCCCTAGGACCCACTTAGGGCCTTCTAGGACTCTTCTAGTACCCCCAGGGACCCTCTAGAGCCCGCTGGGACCCTTTTAGGGCCTTCTAGGACCCTCCTAGGACCCACGGGTACCCTCTAGAGCCCTCTGGGACCCTTCTAGGCCTTTCTTGGACCCTTTTAGAATCACCAGGAACCCTTCAGAGTCCCCTGGGACCCTTCTAGGGCTTTCTGGGACCCTTCTAGGACCACGAGGAACCCTCTAGAGCCCCCGGGACCATTTTAGGGCCTTCTAGGACCCTTCTAGGACCACGAGAAACCATCTATAGCTCTCTGGGACCCCTTTAGGGCGTTCTAGGACTCTTCTAGGGTCCCCAGAGACCGTCTAGAGCCCCCTGGGATGCCTTAGAGCCTTCGAGGACCCTTCTAGGACCACGAGGAACCCTCTAGAGCCCCCTGGGACCCCCTTAGGGCATTCTAGGACCCTTCTAGGGCCCCCAGGGACCCTCTAGAGCCCCCTGGGACCCACTTAGGGCCTTCTAAGACCCTTCTAGGACCACCTGGAGCCCTCTATAGCCCTCTGGGACACCTTTTTGCACATTCTAGGACACTTCTAGTGCCCCCAGAGACCCTCTAGAGCTCCCTGGGAGTCTTTAGGGCCTACTAGGACCCTTCTAGGATCACCAGGAACCCTCTAGAGCCCTCTGGGACCCACTTAGGGCCTTCTAGGACCCTTCTAGGACCACGAGGAACCCTCTAGAGCCCCCTGGGACCCCCTTAGGGCATTCTAGGACCCTTCTAGGGCCCCCAGGGACCCTCTAGAGCCCCCTGGGACCCCCTTAGGGCTTTCTAAGACCCTTCTAGGACCACCAGGAGCCCTCTATAGCCCTCTGGGACCCTCTTTGCGCCTTCTAGGACCCTTCTAGTGCCCCCAGGGATGCTCTAGAGCCCCCTGGGACTCTTTAGGGCCTACTAGGACCCTTCTAGGACCACGAGAAATCCTCTAGAGCCCCCTGGGACCTCCTTAGGTCCTTCTAGGACCGTTCTAGGGTCACCAGGAACCCTCTAGAGCCCTCTGGGACTTGCTTAAGGCCTTCTAGGACTCTTTTAGGACCACGAGAAACCATCTAGAGCCCCCTGGGACCCACTTAGGGCATTCTAGGTTCATTTTAAGACCCTGGGGAACCCTCTAGAGCCTCGTGGTACCACTTAGAGCCTTGTAGGACCCTTCTAGGACCACCAGGAGCCCTCTAGAGCCCCCTAGGACCCACTTAGGGCCTTCTAGGACTCTTCTAGTACCCCCAGGGACCCTCTAGAGCCCCCTGGGACCCTTTTAGGGCCTTCTAGGACCCTCCTAGGACCCACGGGTACCCTCTAGAGCCCTCTGGGACCCTTCTAGGCCTTTCTTGGACCCTTTTAGAATCACCAGGAACCCTTCAGAGTCCCCTGGGACCCTTCTAGGGCTTTCTAGGACCCTTCTAGGACCACGAGGAACCCTCTAGAGCCCCCGGGACCATTTTAGGGCTTTCTAGGACCCTTCTAGGACCACGAGAAACCATCTATAGCTCTCTGGGACCCCTTTAGGGCGTTCTAGGACTCTTCTAGGGTCCCCAGAGACCGTCTAGAGCCCCCTGGGATGCCTTAGAGCCTTCGAGGACCCTTCTAGGACCACGAGGAACCCTCTAGAGCCCCCTGGGACCCTCTTAGGGCATTCTAGGACCCTTCTAGGGCCCCCAGGGACCCTCTAGAGCCCCCTGGGACCCACTTAGGGCCTTCTAAGACCCTTCTAGGACCACCTGGAGCCCTCTATAGCCCTCTGGGACACCTTTTTGCACATTCTAGGACACTTCTAGTGCCCCCAGAGACCCTCTAGAGCTCCCTGGGAGTCTTTAGGGCCTACTAGGACCCTTCTAGGATCACCAGGAACCCTCTAGAGCCCTCTGGGACCCACTAAGGGCCTTCTAGGACCCTTCTAGGACCACGAGGAACCCTCTAGAGCCCCCTGGGACCCCCTTAGGGCATTCTAGGACCCTTCTAGGGCCCCCAGGGACCCTCTAGAGCCCCCTGGGACCCCCTTAGGGCTTTCTAAGACCCTTCTAGGACCACCAGGAGCCCTCTATAGCCCTCTGGGACCCTCTTTGCGCCTTCTAGGACCCTTCTAGTGCCCCCAGGGATGCTCTAGAGCCCCCTGGGACTCTTTAGGGCCTACTAGGACCCTTCTAGGACCACGAGAAATCCTCTAGAGCCCCCTGGGACCTCCTTAGGTCCTTCTAGGACCGTTCTAGGGTCACCAGGAACCCTCTAGAGCCCTCTGGGACTTGCTTAAGGCCTTCTAGGACTCTTTTAGGACCACGAGAAACCATCTAGAGCCCCCTGGGACCCACTTAGGGCATTCTAGGTTCATTTTAAGACCCTGGGGAACCCTCTAGAGCCTCGTGGTACCACTTAGAGCCTTGTAGGACCCTTCTAGGACCACCAGGAGCCCTCTAGAGCCCCCTAGGACCCACTTAGGGCCTTCTAGGACTCTTCTAGTACCCCCAGGGACCCTCTAGAGCCCCCTGGGACCCTTTTAGGGCCTTCTAGGACCCTCCTAGGACCCACGGGTACCCTCTAGAGCCCTCTGGGACCCTTCTAGGCCTTTCTTGGACCCTTTTAGAATCACCAGGAACCCTTCAGATTCCCCTGGGACCCTTCTAGGGCTTTCTAGGACCCTTCTAGGACCACGAGGAACCCTCTAGAGCCCCCGGGACCATTTTAGGGCTTTCTAGGACCCTTCTAGGACCACGAGAAACCATCTATAGCTCTCTGGGACCCCTTTAGGGCGTTCTAGGACTCTTCTAGGGTCCTCAGAGACCGTCTAGAGCCCCCTGGGATGCCTTAGAGCCTTCGAGGACCCTTCTAGGACCACGAGGAACCCTCTAGAGCCCCCTGGGACCCCCTTAGGGCATTCTAGGACCCTTCTAGGGCCCCCAGGGACCCTCTAGAGCCCCCTGGGACCCCCTTAGGGCTTTCTAAGACCCTTCTAGGACCACCAGGAGCCCTCTATAGCCCTCTGGGACCCTCTTTGCGCCTTCTAGGACCCTTCTAGTGCCCCCAGGGACACTCTAGAGCCCCCTGGGACTCCTTAGAGCCTACTAGGACCCTTCTAGGACCACGAGAAACCCTCTAGAGCCCCCTGGGACCTACTTAGGTCCTTCGAGGACCGTTCTAGGGTCACCAGGAACCCTCTAGAGCCCTCTGGGACCCACTTAGGGCCTTCTAGGACCCTTCTAGGACCACGAGGAACTCTCTAGAGCCCCCTGAGACTTCCTTAAGGCCTTCTAGGACTCTTCTAGGACCACGAGAAACCATCTAGAGCCCCCTGGGACCCACTTAGGGCATTCTAGGTTCATTTTAAGACCCTGGGGAACCCTCTAGAGCCTCGTGGTACCACTTAGAGCCTTGTAGGACCCTTCTAGGACCAGAAGGAACCCTCTAGAGCCTTCTGGGACCTCCTTAGGGCCTTCTAGGACAATTCTAGCGCCCCCAGGGACCCTCTAGAGCCCCCTGGGACACACTTAGGGCCTTCTAGGACCCTTCTAGGACACAGGGAACCCTCAAGAGCCCCCTGGGACCCACTTAGGACTTTCTAGGGCCATGGTAAGACCCTGGGGAACCCTCCAGAGCACCCTGGGTCCTCTTTAGTGCCTTCTAGTACCCTTCTAGGGCCCCCAGGGACCTTCTAGAGCCCCCTGGTTACCCTTTGAGCCTTCTAGAACCCTTCTAGGAGCCCCAGGAACCCTCTAGAGCCCGCTGGGACCCCCTTAGGGCCTTCTAGGACCCTTCTAGGACCACAAGGAACCCTCTAGAGCCCCCTGGGACCCCTTTAGGGCCTTCTAGGACAATTCTAGGGCCGCCAGGGTCCGTCTAGAGCCCCCTGGGACCCCTTTAGGGCCTTCTAGGACCACCAGGAGCCCTCTAGAGCCCCCTAGGACCCACTTAGGGCCTTCTAGGACTCTTCTAGTACCCCCAGGGACCCTCTAGAGCCCCCTGGGACCCTTTTAGGGCCTTCTAGGACCCTCCTAGGACCCACGGGTACCCTCTAGAGCCCTCTGGGACCCTTCTAGGCCTTTCTTGGACCCTTTTAGAATCACCAGGAACCCTCCAGAGTCCCCTGGGACCCTTCTAGGGCTTTCTAGGACCCTTTTAGAATCACCAGGAACCCTCCAGAGTCCCCTGGGACCCTTCTAGGGCTTTCTAGGACCCTTCTAGGACCACGAGGAACCCTCTGGATCTCCCTAGGGTCCCCTTAGGGCCTTCTAGGACCCTTCTACGACCACCAGGAACCTTCTAAAGCCCTCTGGGACCCCCTTAAAGCCTTCTAGGACCCTTCTAGTGCTCCCAGGAACCCTCTAGAGCCCCCTGGGACCCCTTTATGGCCTTCTAAGACCCTTCTAGGACCACCAGGATCCCTTTAGAGCCTTCTGGGACCCACTTAGGTCCTTCTAGTACCGTTCTAGGACCACGAGAAACTCTCTAAAGCCCCCTGGGACGCCCTTAGGGCCTTCTAGGACCCTTCTAGGACCACGAGAAACCATCTAGAGCTCCCTGGGAACCCCTTACGGCCTTCTAGGATCATTGTAAGACCCCGGGGAACCCTCTAGAGCCCCCTGGGACCTCTTTAGGCCCTTCTAGGGCCCTTCTAGGACCACCAGGGACACTCTAGAGCCCTCTGGGACCCCCTTAGGGCCTTCTAGGACCATTCTAGTGCCCCCAGGGACCCTCTAGAGCCCCCTGGGACCCCTTTAGGTCCTTCTAGGACCCTTCTAGGGCCACCAGGGACACTCTAAAGCCCCCTGGGACCCCCTTAGGGCCTGCTAGGTGTCTTCTACGACCACGAGGAACCATCTAGAACCCCCTGAGACCACTTAGGACCTTCTAGGACAATTGTATGACCCCAGGGAACCCCCTAGAGTCGTCTGGGACCCCCTTAGGGCCTACTAGGACCATTGTAAGACCCCAGGGAACACTCTAGAGTCCCCTAGGACTCCTTAAGGCCTTCTAGGACCCTTCTAGGACCACGAGAAACCCTCTAGAGCCCCCAGGGACTCCCTTAGGTCCTTCTAGGACCCTTCTAGGATCACCAGGAACCCTCTAGAGCCATCTGGGACCCACTTAGGACCTTCTAGGACCCTTCTAGGACCACGAGAAACCATCCAGAGCCCCCTGGGACTCCTTAGAGCCTTCTAGGACCCTTCTAGGAGTCCCTGAATCCCTCTAGAGCCCCATGGGACCCACTTAGGTCCTTCTAGGACACTTCAAACACCACCAGCATCCCTCTAGAACTCACTGGGAAGCATTTGGGGCCTTCTAAGACCCTTCTAGGACCACGAGGAACCATCTAGAGCCCCCTGGGACCATTTTAGGGCCTTCTAGGTCCCTTCTAGGATCACTAGGAACCATGTAGACCCCCTGGGACAATTTAGGACCTTCTAGGACCATTGTAAGACCATGGGGATCCCTGTAGAGCCCTCTGGCACCCCCTTAGGGCCTTCTAGGACCCTTCTAGGACGGCGAGGAACCCTCTAGAGCCCTCTGGGACCCCCTTAGGGCCTTCTAGGGCTTTTCTAGTGCAGGCAGGGACCCTCTAGAGCCCCCTGGGACCCACTCAGGGCCTTCTAGGACCATTTTAAGACTCTCTGGAAACATCTAGAGCCCCCTGGGAAAACTTAGAGCATTCTAGGACCCTTCTAGGACCCCAGGAATATTCTAGAACCCCCTGGGAACACCTTAGGGCCTTCTAGTCCCGTTCTAGGACCACCAGGAACCCTCTAGTGCCCCCTGTGACCCCCTTAGGGCCTTCTAGGACCCTTCTCGGACCACCAGGAACCCTCTAGAGCCCCCTGTGACACTCTTAGGGCCTTCTAGGACTCTTCTAGGACCACGAGGAAACCATATAGAGCCCCCTGGGTCCCGCTTAGGGCCTTCTAGGACCATGGTAAGACCCCGGGGAACCCTCTAGAGCACCCTGGGTCCTCTATACAGCCTTCTAGGACCCTTCTAGGACCACCAGGATCCCTCTAGAGCCCCCTGGGACCCACTTAGGGCCATCTAGGGGTCTTCTAGGACCACGAGTAACCATCTAGAGACCCGTGGGACGACTTAAGGGCCTTCTAGGGGTCTTCTAGGGCCACGAGTAACCATCTAGAGAAATGTGGGACCACTTAAGGGCCTTCTTGGACACTTCTTGGTCAACAAGAGACCCTCTAGAGCTCCCTGGGACCCCTTAGAGCCTTCTAGGTCCATTCTATGAGCCCCAGGAAACACATAGAGCCCCCTGGGACCCCTTTAGGGCCTTCTAGGACCCTTCTAGGACCACCAGGAGCCCTCTAGAGCCCCCTAGGACCCACTTAGGGCCTTCTAGGACTCTTCTAGTACCCCCAGGGACCCTCTAGAGCCACCTGGGACCCTTTTAGGGCCTTCTAGGACCCTCCTAGCACCCACGGGTACCCTCTAGAGCCCTCTGGGACCCTTCTAGGCCTTTCTTGGACCCTTTTAGAATCACCAGGAACCCTCCAGAGTCCCCTGGGACCCTTCTAGGGCTTTCTAGGACACTTCTAGGAGCCCCAGGAACCCTCTAGAGCCCCCGGGACCATTTTAGGGCATTCTAGGACCCTTCTAGGGCCCCCAGGGACACTCTAGAGCTCCCTGGGAGTCTTTAGGGCCTACTAGGGCCCTTCTAGGATCACCAGGAACCCTCTAGAGCCCTCTGGGACACACTTAGGGCCTTCTAGGACCCTTCTAGGACCACGAGGAACCCTCTAGAGCCCCCTGGGACCCCCTTAGGGCATTCTAGGACCCTTCTAGGGCCCCCAGGGACCCTCTAGAGCCCCCTGGGACCCACTTAGGGCTTTCTAAGACCCTTCTAGGACCACCAGGAGCCCTCTATAGCCCTCTGGGACCCTCTTTGCGCCTTCTAGGACCCTTCTAGTGCCCCCAGGGACACTCTAGAGCCCCCTGGGACTCTTTAGGTCCTAGTAGGACGCTTCTAGGACCACGAGAAATCCTCTAGAGCCCCCTGGGACCTCCTTAGGTCCTTCTAGGACCGTTCTAGGGTCACCAGGAACCCTCTAGAGCCCTCTGGGACCCACTTAGGGCCTTCTAGGACCCTTCTAGGACCACGAGGAACTCTCTAGAGCCCCCTGAGACTTGCTTAAGGCCTTCTAGGACTCTTCTAGGACCACGAGAAACCATCTAGAGCCCCCTGGGACCCACTTAGGGCATTCTAGGTTCATTTTAAGACCCTGGGGAACCCTCTAGAGACTCGTGGTACCACTTAGAGCCTTGTAGGACCCTTCTAGGACCAGAAGGAACCCTCTAGAGCCCCCTGGGACCCCTTTAGGGCCTTCTAGGACAATTCTAGGACCGCCACGGTCCGTCTAGAGCCCCCTGGGACCCCTTTAGGGCCTTCTAGGACCCTTCTAGGACCACCAGGAGCCCTCTAGAGCTCCCTAGGACCCACTTAGGGCCTTCTAGGACTCTTCTAGTACCCCCAGGGACCCTCTAGAGCCCGCTGGGACCCCTTTAGGGCCTTCTAGGACAATTCTAGGGCCGCCAGGGTCCCTCTAGAGCCCCCTGGGACCCCTTTAGGGCCTTCTAGGACTCTTCTAGGGCCACCAGGAGCCCTCTAGAGCCCCCTAAGACCCACTTAGGGCCTTCTAGGACTCTTCTAGTACCCCCAGGGACCCTCTAGAGCCCCCTGGGACCCTTTTAGGGCCTTCTAGGACCCTCCTAGGACCCACGGTTACCCTCTAGAGCCCTCTGGGACCCTTCTAGGGCTTTCTTGGACCCTTTTAGAATCACCAGGAACCCTCCAGAGTCCCCTGGGACCCTTCTAGGGCTTTCTAGGACCCTTCTAGGACCACGAGGAACCCTCTAGAGCCCCCTGGGACCATTTTAGGGCCTTCTAGGACCCTTCTAGGACACGAGAAACCATCTATAGCTCTCTGGGACCCCTTTAGGGCGTTCTAGGACTCTTCTAGGGTCCCCAGAGACCGTCTAGAGCCCCCTGGGATGACTTAGAGCCTTCGAGGACCCTTCTAGGACCACGAGGAACCCTCTAGAGCCCACTGGGACCCCTTTAGGGCCTTCTAGGACAATTCTAGGGCCGCCAGGGTCCCTCTAGAGCACCCTGGGACCCCTTTAGGGCCTTCTAGGACAATTCTAGGACCACCAGGAGCCCTCTAGAGCCCCCTAGGACCCACTTAGGGCCTTCTAGGACTCTTCTAGTACCCCCAGGGACCATCTAGAGCCCGCTGGGACCCTTTTAGGGCCTTCTAGGACCCTCCTAGGACCCACGGGTACCCTCTAGAGCCCTCTGGGACCATTCTAGGCCTTTCTTGGACCCTTTTAGAATCACCAGGAACCCTCCAGAGTCCCCTGGGACCCTTCTAGGGCTTTCTAGGACCCTTCTAGGACCACGAGGAACCCTCTAGAGCCCCCAGGACCATTTTAGGGCCTTCTAGGACCCTTCTAGGACCACGAGAAACCATCTATAGCTCTCTGGGACCCCTTTAGGGCGTTCTAGGACTCTTCTAGGGTCCCCAGAGACCGTCTAGAGCCCCCTGGGATGCCTTAGAGCCTTCGAGGACCCTTCTAGGACCACGAGGAACCCTCTAGAGCCCCCTGGGACCCCCTTAGGGCATTCTAGGACCCTTCTAGGGCCCCCAGGGACCCTCTAGAGCCCCCTGGGACCCACTTAGGGCCTTTTAGGACCATTCTAGGACCAGGAGGAACCATCTAGAGCCCTCTGAGAACCCCTTAGGGCCTTCTAAGACCATTTTAAGTCTCCGGGGAACCATCTAGAGGCCCCTGACACCCCTTAGAACACTCTAGGACCCTTCTATGACCACGAGGAACCATCTAGAACCACCTGGGACCCCCTTAGGGCCGTCTAGGACCCTTCTAGACCCCCCAATAACCCTCTAGATCCCTCTGGGACCCCCTTAGGGCCTTCTAGCACCCTTCTAGGACCCCAAGGATCTCTCTAGAGCCCACTGGGACCCCTTTAAGTACTTCAAGGACCCTCCTAGGGCCACAAGAAACCATCTAGAACCCCTTGGGACTCACATAGGGCCTTCTAGGATCATTGTAAGACCCTGGGGAACCATCTAGAGCGTCGTGGGACCACTTAGAGCCTTCTAGGACGATTCTAGTACCACAAGGAACCCTCTAGAGCCCCCTGGGACCCATTTAGGGCCTTCTAGGACCCTTCTAGGACCACGAGGAACCCTCTAGAGCCCCCTGGGACCCACTTAGGGCCTTCTAAGACCCTTCTAGGACACAGGGAACCCTCAAGAGCCCCCTGGGACCCCCTTAGGGCTTTCTAGGGCCATGGTAAGACCCTGGGGAACCCTCCAGAGCACCCTGGGTCCTCTTTAGTGCCTTCTAGTACCCTTCTAGGGCCCCCAGGGACCTTCTAGAGCCCCCTGGTTACCCTTTGAGCCTTCTAGAACCCTTCTAGGAGCCCCAGGAACCCTCTAGAGCCCGCTGGGACCCCCTTAGGGCCTTCTAGGACCCTTCTAGGACCACAAGGAACCCTCTAGAGCCGCCTGGGACCCCTTTAGGGCCTTCTAGGACAATTCTAGGGCCGCCAGGGTCTGTCTAGAGCCCCTGGGACCATTTTAGGGCCTTCTAGGACCCTTCTAGGACCACCAGGAGCCCTCTAGAGCCCCCTAGGACTCACTTAGGGCCTTCTAGGACTCTTCTAGCGTCCCCAGAGACAGTCTAGAGCCCCCTGGGATGCCTTAGAGCCTTCGAGGACCCTTCTAGGACCACGAGGAACCCTCTAGAGCCCCCTGGGACCCCCTTAGGTCATTCTAGGACCCTTCTAGGGCCCCCAGGGACCCTCTAGAGCCCCCTGGGACCCAATTAGGGCATTCTAAGACCCTTCTAGGACCACCAGGAGCCCTCTATAGCCCTCTGGGACACCTTTTTGCACATTCTAGGACACTTCTAGTGCCCCCAGAGACCCTCTAGAGCTCCCTGGGAGTCTTTAGGGCCTACTAGGACCCTTCTAGGATCACCAGGAACCCTCTAGAGCCCTCTGGGACCCACTTAGGGCCTTCTAGGACCCTTCTAGGACCACGAGGAACCCTCTAGAGCCCCCTGGGACTTGCTTAAGGCCTTCTAGAACCCTTCTAGGACCAGGAGAAACACTCTACAGCCCCCTGGGACTCCCTTAGGGCCTTCTAGGATCATTATAAGACCCTGGGGAACCCTCAAGAGCCTCGTGGGACCCCTTAGAGCCTTCTAGGACCCTTCTAGGACCACGAGGATCCCTCTAGAGCCCCCTGGGACACCTTAGGGCCTTCTAGGGCTCTTCTAGCGCCCCCAGTGACCCTCTAGACCCCCCTGGAACTTGCTTAAGTCCTTCTAGAACCCTTCTAGGGCCACGAGGAACCCTCTAGAGCCCCCTGGGACCCCCTTAGGGCCTTCTAGGTCCATGGTAAAACCCTGGGGAACCCTCTAGAGCACCCTGGGTCCTATTTAAGGCCTTCTAGTACATTTCTAGGGCCCCCAGGGACCTTCTAGAGCCCCCTGGGTCCACTTAGGGCCTTTTAGGACCATTCTAGGACCAGGAGGAACCATCTAGAGCCCTCTGAGAACCCCTTAGGGCCTTCTAAGACCATTTAAAGTCTCCGGGGAACCATCTAGAGCCCCCTGAGACCCCTTAGAACATTCTAGGACCCTTCTATGACCACGAGGAACCATCTAGAACCACCTGGGACCCCCTTAGGGCCGTCTAGGACCCTTCTCGGACCACCAGGAACCCTCTAGAGCCTCCTGGGACTTGCTTAAGGCCTTCTAGGACTCTTCTAGGACCACGAGGAAACCAGATAGAGCCCCCTGGGACCAACTTAGGGCCTTCTAGGACCATGGTAAGACCCCGGGAAACCCTCTAGAGCACCCTGCGTCCTCCTTAGGGCCTTCTAGTACACTTCTAGGGACCAAGGGACTTTCTAGAGCCCCCTGGTTCCCTTTAGAGCCTTCTAGAACCCTTCTAGGAGCCCCAGGAACCATCTAGAGCCCTCTGGGACCCCCTTAGGGCCTTCTAGGACCCTTCTAGGACCACGAGGAACCCTCTAGAGCCCTCTGGGACCCCCTTAGGTCCTTCTAGGACCCTTCTAGACCCCCCAATAACCCTCTAGATCCCTCTGGGACCCCCTTAGGGCCTTCTAGCACCATTCTAGGACCACAAGGGTCTCTCTAGAGCCCACTGGGACCACCTTAAGAACTTCAAGGACCCTTCTAGGACCACAAGAAACCATCTAGAACCCCTTGGGACTCACATAGGGCCTTCTAGGATCATTGTAATACCCTGGGGAACAATCTAGAGCGTCGTGGGACCACTTAGAGCCTTCTAGGACGATTCTAGTACCACGAGGAACCCTCTAGAGCCCCCTGGGACCAATTTAGGGCCTTCTAGGACCCTTCTAGGACCACGAGGAACCCTCTAGAGCCCCCTGGGACCCCCTTAGGGCCTTCTAGGACCCTTCTAGTGCCCCCAGGGACACTCTAGAGCCCCCTGGGACTCCTTAGAGCCTACTAGGACCCTTCTAGGACCACGAGAAACCCTCTAGAGCCCCCTGGGACCTCCTCAGGTCCTTCGAGGACCGTTCTAGGGTCACCAGGAACCCTCTAGAGCCCTCTGGGACCCACTTAGGGCCTTCTAGGACCCTTCTAGGACCACGAGGAACTCTCTAGAGCCCCCTGGGACTTGCTTAAGGCTTTCTAGGACTCTTCTAAGACCACGAGAAACCATCTAGAGCCCCCTGGGACCCACTTAGGGCATTCTAGGTTCATTTTAAGACCCTGGGGAACCCTCTAGAGCCTCGTGGTACCACTTAGAGCCTTGTAGGACCCTTCTAGGATCAGAAGGAACCCTCTAGAGCCCTCTGGGACCCCCTTAGGGCCTTCTAGGACAATTCTAACGCCCCCAGGGACCCTCTAGAGCCCCCTGGGACACACTTAGGGCCTTCTAGGACCCTTCTAGGACACAGGGAACCCTCAAGAGCCCCCTGGGACCCCCTTAGGGCTTTCTAGGGCCATGGTAAGACCCTGGGGAACCCTCCAGAGCACCCTGGGTCCTCTTTAGTGCCTTCTAGTACCCTTCTAGGGCCCCCAGGGACCTTCTAGAGCCCCCTGGTTACCCTTTGAGCCTTCTAGAACCCTTCTAGGAGCCCCAGGAACCCTCTAGAGCCCGCTGGGACCCCCTTAGGGCCTTCTAGGACCCTTCTAGGACCACAAGGAACCCTCTAGAGCCCCCTGGGACCCCTTTAGGGCCTTCTAGGACAATTCTAGGGCCGCCAGGGTCCGTCTAGAGCCCCCTGGGACCCCTTTAGGGCCTTCTAGGACCCTTCTAGGACCACCAGGAGCCCTCTAGAGCCTCCTAGGACCCACTTAGGGCCTTCTAGGACTCTTCTAGTACCCCCAGGGACCCTCTAGAGCCCGCTGGGACCCTTTTAGGGCCTTCTAGGACCCTCCTAGGACCCACGGGTACCCTCTAGAGCCCTCTGGGACCCTTCTAGGCCTTTCTTGGACCCTTTTAGAATCACCAGGAACCCTCCAGAGTCCCCTGGGACCTTTCTAGGGCTTTCTAGGACCCTTCTAGGACCACGAGGAACCCTCTAGAGCCCCCGGGACCATTTTAGGGCCTTCTAGGACCCTTCTAGGACCACGAGAAACCATCTATAGCTCTCTGGGACCCCTTTAGGGCGTTCTAGGACTCTTCTAGGGTCCCCAGAGACCGTCTAGAACCCCCTGGGATGCCTTAGAGCCTTCGAGGACACTTCTAGGACCACGAGGAACCATCTAGAGCCCCCTGGGATCCCCTTAGGGCATTCTAAGACCCTTCTAGGGCCCCCAGGGACCCTCTAGAGCCCCCTGGGACCCACTTAGGGCCTTCTAAGACCCTTCTAGGACCACCAGGAGCCCTCTATAGCCCTCTGGGACACCTTTTTGCACATTCTAGGACACTTCTAGTGCCCCCAGAGACCCTCTAGAGCTCCCTGGGAGTCTTTAGGGCCTACTAGGACCCTTCTAGGATCACCAGGAACCCTCTAGAGCCCTCTGGGACCCACTTAGGGCCTTCTAGGACCCTTCTAGGACCACGAGGAACCCTCTAGAGCCCCCTGGGACCCCCTTAGGGCATTCTAGGACCCTTCTAGGGCCCCCAGGGACCCTCTAGAGCCCCCTGGGACCCCCTTAGGGCTTTCTAAGAGCCTTCTAGGACAACCAGGAGCCCTCTATAGCCCTCTGGGACCCTCTTTGCGCCTTCTAGGACCCTTCTAGTGCCCCAGGGACGCTCTAGAGCCCCCTGGGACTCTTTAGGGCCTACTAGGACCCTTCTAGGGCCCCCAGGGACCCTCTAGAGCCCCCTGGGAACCCCTTAGGGCTTTCTAAGACCTTTCTAGGACTACCAGGAGCCCTCTATAGCCCTCTGGGACCCTCTTTGCGCCTTCTAGGACCCTTCTAGTGCCCCCAGGGACGCTCTAGAGCCCCCTGGGACTCTTTAGGGCCTACTAGGACCCTTCTAGGACCACGAGAAATCCTCTAGAGCCCCCTGGGACCTCCTTAGGTCCTTCTAGGACCGTTCTAGGATGACC
The DNA here is from genome assembly GCF_032191515.1 of Phaenicophaeus curvirostris. Lineage (NCBI taxonomy): Eukaryota > Metazoa > Chordata > Aves > Cuculiformes > Cuculidae > Phaenicophaeus > Phaenicophaeus curvirostris. The sequence goes on from NW_027206668.1 coordinate 1,358,163, forward strand.
AGGAACCCTCTAGAGCCCTCTGGGACCCACTTAGGGCCTTCTAGGACCCTTCTAGGACCAGAAGGAACCCTCTAGAGCCCCCTGGGACCCCCTTAGGGCCTTCTAGGACAATTCTAGCGCCCCCAGGGACCCTCTAGAGCCCCCTGGGAACCCCTTAGGGCTTTCTAAGACCCTTCTAGGACAACCAGGAGCCCTCTATAGCCCTCTGGGACCCTCTTTGCGCCTTCTAGGACCCTTCTAGTGCCCCAGGGTCCGTCTAGAGCCCCCTGGGACCCCTTTAGGGCCTTCTAGGACCCTTCTAGGACCACCAGGAGCCCTCTAGAGCCCCCTAGGACCCACTTAGGGCCTTCTAGGACTCTTCTAGTACCCCCAGGGACCCTCTAGAGCCCGCTGGGACCCATTTAGGGCCTTCTAGGACCCTCCTAGGACCCACGGGTACCCTCTAGAGCCCTCTGGGACCCTTCTAGGGCTTTCTTGGACCCTTTTAGAATCACCAGGAACCCTCCAGAGTCCCCTGGGACCCTTCTAGGGCTTTCTAGGACCCTTCTAGGACCACGAGGAACTCTCTAGAGCCCTCGGGACCATTTTAGGGCCTTCTAGGACAATTCTAGGACCACGAGAAACCATCTATAGCTCTCTGGGACCCCTTTAGGGCGTTCTAGGACCCTTCTAGGGCCCCCAGGGACCCTCTAGAGCCCCCTGGGACCCACTTAGGGCCTTCTAAGACCCTTCTAGGACCACCAGGAGCCCTCTATAGCCCTCTGGGACACCTTTTTGCACATTCTAGGACACTTCTAGTGCCCCCAGAGACCCTCTAGAGCTCCCTGGGAGTCTTTAGGGCCTACTAGGACCCTTCTAGGATCACCAGGAACCCTCTAGAGCCGTCTGGGACCCACTTAGGGCCTTCTAGGACCCTTCTAGGGCCCCCAGGGACCCTCTAGAGCCCCCTGGGACCCCCTTAGGGCTTTCTAAGACCCTTCTAGGACCACCAGGAGCCCTCTATAGCCCTCTGGGACCCTCTTTGCGCCTTCTAGGACCCTTCTAGTGCCCCCAGGGACACTCTAGAGCCCCCTGGGACTCCGTAGAGCCTACTAGGACCATTCTAGGACCACGAGAAACCCTCTAGAGCCCCCTGGGACCTCCTTAGGTCCTTCTAGGACCGTTCTAGGGTCACCAGGAACCCTCTAGAGCCCTCTGGGACCCACTTAGGGCCTTCTAGGACCCTTCTAGGACCACGAGGAACTCTCTAGAGCCCCCTGGGACTTGCTTAAGGCTTTCTAGGACTCTTCTAGGACCACGAGAAACCATCTAGAGCCCCCTGGGACCTACTTAGGGCATTCTAGGTTCATTTTAAGACCCTGGGGAACCCTCTAGAGCCTCATGGTACCACTTAGAGCCTTATAGGACCCTTCTAGGACCAGAAGGAACCCTCTAGAGCCCTCTGGGACCCCCTTAGGGCTTTCTAAGACCCTTCTAGGACCACCAGGATCCCTCTATAGCCCTCTGGGACCCTCTTTGCGCCTTCTAGGACCCTTCTAGTGCCCCCAGGGACACTCTAGAGCCCCCTGGGACTCCTTAGGGCCTACTAGGACCCTTCTAGGACCACGAGAAATCCTCTAGAGCCCCCTGGGACCTCCTTAGGTCCTTCTAGGACCGTTCTAGGGTCATCAGGAACCCTCTAGAGCCCTCTGGGACCCACTTAGGGCCTTCAAAGGACCCTTCTAGGACCACGAGGAACTCTCTGGAGCCCCCTGGGACTTGCTAAAGGCTTTCTAGGACTCTTCTAGGACCACGAGAAACCATCTAGAGCCCCCTGGGACCCACTTAGGGCCTTCTAGGACAATTCTAGCGCCCCCAGGGACCCTCTAGAGCCCCCTGGGACCCACTTAGGGCATTCTAGGTTCATTTTAAGACCCTGGGGAACCCTCTAGAGCCTCGTGGTACCACTTAGAGCCTTGTAGGACCCTTCTAGGACCAGAAGGAACCCTCTAGAGCCCTCTGTGACCCCCTTAGGGCCTTCTAGGACAATTCTAGCGCCCCCAGGGACCCTCTAGAGCCCCCTGGGACACACTTAGGGCCTTCTAGGACCCTTCTAGGACACAGGGAACCCTCAAGAGCCCCCTGGGACCCCCTTAGGGCTTTCTAGGGCCATGGTAAGACCCTGGGGAACCCTCCAGAGCACCCTGGGTCCTCTTTAGTGCCTTCTAGTACCCTTCTAGGGCCCCCAGGGACCTTCTAGAGCCCCCTGGTTACCCTTTGAGCCTTCTAGAACCCTTCTAGGAGCCCCAGGAACCCTCTAGAGCCCGCTGGGACCCCCTTAGGGCCTTCTAGGACCCTTCTAGGACCACAAGGAACCCTCTAGAGCCCCCTGGGACCCCTTTAGGGCCTTCTAGGACAATTCTAGGGCCGCCAGGGTCCCTCTAGAGCCCCCTGGGACCCCTTTAGGGCCTTCTAGGACCCTTCTAGGACCACCAGGAGCCCTCTAGAGCCCCCTAGGACCCACTTAGGGCCTTCTAGGACTCTTCTAGTACCCCCAGGGACCCTCTAGAGCCCCCTGGGACCCTTTTAGGGCCTTCTAGGACCCTCCTAGGACCCACGGGTACCCTCTAGAGCCCTCTGGGACCCTTCTAGGCCTTTCTTGGACCCTTTTAGAATCACCAGGAACCCTCCAGAGTCCCCTGGGACCCTTCTAGGGCTTTCTAGGACCCTTCTAGGGCTTTCTAGGACCCTTCTAGGACCACGAGGAACCCTCTAGAGCCCCCGGGACCATTTTAGGGCCTTCTAGGACTCTTCTAGCGTCCCCAGAGACAGTCTAGAGCCCCCTGGGATGCCTTAGAGCCTTCGAGGACCCTTCTAGGACCACGAGGAACCCTCTAGAGCCCCCTGGGACCCCCTTAGGTCATTCTAGGACCCTTCTAGGGCCCCCAGGGACCCTCTAGAGCCCCCTGGGACCCAATTAGGGCATTCTAAGACCCTTCTAGGACCACCAGGAGCCCTCTATAGCCCTCTGGGACACCTTTTTGCACATTCTAGGACACTTCTAGTGCCCCCAGAGACCCTCTAGAGCTCCCTGGGAGTCTTTAGGGCCTACTAGGACCCTTCTAGGATCACCAGGAACCCTCTAGAGCCCTCTGGGACCCACTTAGGGCCTTCTAGGACCCTTCTAGGACCACGAGGAACCCTCTAGAGCCCCCTGGGACTTGCTTAAGGCCTTCTAGAACCCTTCTAGGACCAGGAGAAACACTCTACAGCCCCCTGGGACTCCCTTAGGGCCTTCTAGGATCATTATAAGACCCTGGGGAACCCTCAAGAGCCTCGTGGGACCCCTTAGAGCCTTCTAGGACCCTTCTAGGACCACGAGGATCCCTCTAGAGCCCCCTGGGACACCTTAGGGCCTTCTAGGGCTCTTCTAGCGCCCCCAGTGACCCTCTAGACCCCCCTGGAACTTGCTTAAGTCCTTCTAGAACCCTTCTAGGGCCACGAGGAACCCTCTAGAGCCCCCTGGGACCCCCTTAGGGCCTTCTAGGTCCATGGTAAAACCCCGGGGAACCCTCTAGAGCACCCTGGGTCCTATTTAAGGCCTTCTAGTACATTTCTAGGGCCCCCAGGGAACTTCTAGAGCCCCCTGGGTCCACTTAGGGCCTTTTAGGACCATTCTAGGACCAGGAGGAACCATCTAGAGCCCTCTGAGAACCCCTTAGGGCCTTCTAAGACCATTTAAAGTCTCCGGGGAACCATCTAGAGCCCCCTGAGACCCCTTAGAACATTCTAGGACCCTTCTATGACCACGAGGAACCATCTAGAACCACCTGGGACCCCCTTAGGGCCGTCTAGGACCCTTCTCGGACCACCAGGAACCCTCTAGAGCCTCCTGGGACTTGCTTAAGGCCTTCTAGGACTCTTCTAGGACCACGAGGAAACCAGATAGAGCCCCCTGGGACCAACTTAGGGCCTTCTAGGACCATGGTAAGACCCCGGGAAACCCTCTAGAGCACCCTGCGTCCTCCTTAGGGCCTTCTAGTACACTTCTAGGGACCAAGGGACTTTCTAGAGCCCCCTGGTTCCCTTTAGAGCCTTCTAGAACCCTTCTAGGAGCCCCAGGAACCATCTAGAGCCCTCTGGGACCCCCTTAGGGCCTTCTAGGACCCTTCTAGGACCACGAGGAACCCTCTAGAGCCCTCTGGGACCCCCTTAGGTCCTTCTAGGACCCTTCTAGACCCCCCAATAACCCTCTAGATCCCTCTGGGACCCCCTTAGGGCCTTCTAGCACCATTCTAGGACCACAAGGGTCTCTCTAGAGCCCACTGGGACCACCTTAAGAACTTCAAGGACCCTTCTAGGACCACAAGAAACCATCTAGAACCCCTTGGGACTCACATAGGGCCTTCTAGGATCATTGTAATACCCTGGGGAACAATCTAGAGCGTCGTGGGACCACTTAGAGCCTGCTAGGACGATTCTAGTACCACGAGGAACCCTCTAGAGCCCCCTGGGACCAATTTAGGGCCTTCTAGGACCCTTCTAGGACCACGAGGAACCCTCTAGAGCCCCCTGGGACCCCCTTAGGGCCTTCTAGGACCCTTCTAGTGCCCCCAGGGACACTCTAGAGCCCCCTGGGACTCCTTAGAGCCTACTAGGACCCTTCTAGGACCACGAGAAACCCTCTAGAGCCCCCTGGGACCTCCTCAGGTCCTTCGAGGACCGTTCTAGGGTCACCAGGAACCCTCTAGAGCCCTCTGGGACCCACTTAGGGCCTTCTAGGACCCTTCTAGGACCACGAGGAACTCTCTAGAGCCCCCTGGGACTTGCTTAAGGCTTTCTAGGACTCTTCTAGGACCACGAGAAACCATCTAGAGCCCCCTGGGACCCACTTAGGGCATTCTAGGTTCATTTTAAGACCCTGGGGAACCCTCTAGAGCCTCGTGGTACCACTTAGAGCCTTGTAGGACCCTTCTAGGATCAGAAGGAACCCTCTAGAGCCCTCTGGGACCCCCTTAGGGCCTTCTAGGACAATTCTAACGCCCCCAGGGACCCTCTAGAGCCCCCTGGGACACACTTAGGGCCTTCTAGGACCCTTCTAGGACACAGGGAACCCTCAAGAGCCCCCTGGGACCCCCTTAGGGCTTTCTAGGGCCATGGTAAGACCCTGGGGAACCCTCCAGAGCACCCTGGGTCCTCTTTAGTGCCTTCTAGTACCCTTCTAGGGCCCCCAGGGACCTTCTAGAGCCCCCTGGTTACCCTTTGAGCCTTCTAGAACCCTTCTAGGAGCCCCAGGAACCCTCTAGAGCCCGCTGGGACCCCCTTAGGGCCTTCTAGGACCCTTCTAGGACCACAAGGAACCCTCTAGAGCCCCCTGGGACCCCTTTAGGGCCTTCTAGGACAATTCTAGGGCCGCCAGGGTCCGTCTAGAGCCCCCTGGGACCCCTTTAGGGCCTTCTAGGACCCTTCTAGGACCACCAGGAGCCCTCTAGAGCCTCCTAGGACCCACTTAGGGCCTTCTAGGACTCTTCTAGTACCCCCAGGGACCCTCTAGAGCCCGCTGGGACCCTTTTAGGGCCTTCTAGGACCCTCCTAGGACCCACGGGTACCCTCTAGAGCCCTCTGGGACCCTTCTAGGCCTTTCTTGGACCCTTTTAGAATCACCAGGAACCCTCCAGAGTCCCCTGGGACCCTTCTAGGGCTTTCTAGGACCCTTCTAGGACCACAAGGAACCCTCTAGAGCCCCCGGGACCATTTTAGGGCCTTCTAGGACCCTTCTAGGACCTTCTAGGACCCTTCTAGGACCACGAGAAACCATCTATAGCTCTCTGGGACCCCTTTAGGGCGTTCTAGGACTCTTCTAGGCTCCCCAGAGACCGTCTAGAGCCCCCTGGGATGCCTTAGAGCCTTCAAGGACACTTCTAGGACCACGAGGAACCATCTAGAGCCCCCTGGGATCCCCTTAGGGCATTCTAAGACCCTTCTAGGGCCCCCAGGGACCCTCTAGAGCCCCCTGGGACCCACTTAGGGCCTTCTAAGACCCTTCTAGGACCACCAGGAGCCCTCTAGAGCCCTCTGGGACACCTTTTTGCACATTCTAGGACACTTCTAGTGCCCCCAGAGACCCTCTAGAGCTCCCTGGGAGTCTTTAGGGCCTACTAGGACCCTTCTAGGATCACCAGGAACCCTCTAGAGCCCTCTGGGACCCACTTAGGGCCTTCTAGGACCCTTCTAGGACCACGAGGAACCCTCTAGAGCCCCCTGGGACCCCCTTAGGGCATTCTAGGACCCTTCTAGGGCCCCCAGGGACCCTCTAGAGCCCCCTGGGACCCCCTTAGGGCTTTCTAAGAGCCTTCTAGGACAACCAGGAGCCCTCTATAGCCCTCTGGGACCCTCTTTGCGCCTTCTAGGACCCTTCTAGTGCCCCAGGGACGCTCTAGAGCCCCCTGGGACTCTTTAGGGCCTACTAGGACCCTTCTAGGGCCCCCAGGGACCCTCTAGAGCCCCCTGGGAACCCCTTAGGTCCTTCTAGGACCGTTCTAGGATGACCAGGAACCCTCTAGAGCCCTCTGGGACCCACTTAGGGCCTTCTAGGACCCTTCTAGGACCAGAAGGAACCCTCTAGAGCCCCCAGGGACCCCCTTAGGGCCTTCTAGGACAATTCTAGCGCCCCCAGGGACCCTCTAGAGCCCCCTGGGAACCACTTAGGGCTTTCTAAGACCCTTCTAGGACAACCAGGAGCCCTCTATAGCCCTCTGGGACCCCCTTTGCGCCTTCTAGGACCCTTCTAGTGCCCCAGGGTCCGTCTAGAGCCCCCTGGGACCCCTTTAGGGCCTTCTAGGACCCTTCTAGGACCACCAGGAGCCCTCTAGAGCCCCCTAGGACCCACTTAGGGCCTTCTAGGACTCTTCTAGTACCCCCAGGGACCCTCTAGAGCCCGCTGGGACCCTTTTAGGGCCTTCTAGGACCCTCCTAGGACCCACGGGTACCCTCTAGAGCCCTCTGGGACCCTTCTAGGGCTTTCTTGGACCCTTTTAGAATCACCAGGAACCCTCCAGAGTCCCCTGGGACCCTTCTAGGGCTTTCTAGGACCCTTCTAGGACCACGAGGAACTCTCTAGAGCCCTCGGGACCATTTTAGGGCCTTCTAGGACAATTCTAGGACCACGAGAAACCATCTATAGCTCTCTGGGACCCCTTTAGGGCGTTCTAGGACTCTTCTAGGGTCCCCAGAGACCGTCTAGAGCCCCCTGGGACCCCCTTAGGGCATTCTAGGACCCTTCTAGAGCCCCCAGGGACCCTCTAGAGCCCCCTGGGACCCACTTAGGGCCTTCTAAGACCCTTCTAGGACCACCAGGAGCCCTCTATAGCCCTCTGGGACACCTTTTTGCACATTCTAGGACACTTCTAGTGCCCCCAGAGACCCTCTAGAGCTCCCTGGGAGTCTTTAGGGCCTACTAGGACCCTTCTAGGATCACCAGGAACCCTCTAGAGCCGTCTGGGACCCACTTAGGGCCTTCTAGGACCCTTCTAGGGCCCCCAGGGACCCTCTAGAGCCCCCTGGGACCCCCTTAGTGCTTTCTAAGACCCTTCTAGGACCACCAGGAGCCCTCTATAGCCCTCTGGGACCCTCTTTGCGCCTTCTAGGACCCTTCTAGTGCCCCCAGGGACACTCTAGAGCCCCCTGGGACTCCGTAGAGCCTACTAGGACCATTCTAGGACCACGAGAAATCCTCTAGAGCCCCCTGGGACCTCCTTAGGTCCTTCTAGGACCGTTCTAGGGTCACCAGGAACCCTCTAGAGCCCTCTGGGACCCACTTAGGGCCTTCTAGGACCCTTCTAGGACCACGAGGAACTCTCTAGAGCCCCCTGGGACTTGCTTAAGGCTTTCTAGGACTCTTCTAGGACCACGAGAAACCATCTAGAGCCCCCTGGGACCTACTTAGGGCATTCTAGGTTCATTTTAAGACCCTGGGGAACCCTCTAGAGCCTCATGGTACCACTTAGAGCCTTATAGGACCCTTCTAGGACCAGAAGGAACCCTCTAGAGCCCCCTGGGACCCCCTTAGGGCTTTCTAAGACCCTTCTAGGACCACCAGGAGCCATCTATAGCCCTCTGGGACCCTCTTTGCGCCTTCTAGGACCCTTCTAGTGCCCCCAGGGACACTCTAGAGCCCCCTGGGACTCCTTAGGGCCTACTAGGACCCTTCTAGGACCACGAGAAATCCTCTAGAGCCCCCTGGGACCTCCTTAGGTCCTTCGAGGACCGTTCTAGGGTCATCAGGAACCCTCTAGAGCCCTCTGGGACCCACTTAGGGCCTTCTAGGACCCTTCTAGGACCACGAGGAACTCTCTGGAGCCCCCTGGGACTTGCTTAAGGCTTTCTAGGACTCTTCTAGGACCACGAGAAACCATCTAGAGCCCCCTGGGACCCACTTAGGGCCTTCTAGGACAATTCTAGCGCCCCCAGGGACCCTCTAGAGCCCCCTTGGACACACTTAGGGCCTTCTAGGACCCTTCTAGTACACAGGGAACCCTCAAGAGCCCCCTGGGACCCCCTTAGGGCTTTCTAGGGCCATGGTAAGACCCTGGGGAACCCTCCAGAGCACCCTGGGTCCTCTTTAGTGCCTTCTAGTACCCTTCTAGGGCCCCCAGGGACCTTCTAGAGCCCCCTGGTTACCCTTTGAGCCTTCTAGAACCCTTCTAGGAGCCCCAGGAACCCTCTAGAGCCCGCTGGGACCCCCTTAGGGCCTTCTAGGACCCTTCTAGGACCACAAGGAACCCTCTAGAGCCCCCTGGGACCCCTTTAGGGCCTTCTAGGACAATTCTAGGGCCGCCAGGGTCCCTCTAGAGCCCCCTGGGACCCCTTTAGGGCCTTCTAGGACCCTTCTAGGACCACCAGGAGCCCTCTAGAGCCCCCTAGGACCCACTTAGGGCCTTCTAGGACTCTTCTAGTACCCCCAGGGACCCTCTAGAGCCCGCTGGGAGCCTTTTAGGGCCTTCTAGGACCCTCCTAGGACCCACGGGTACCCTCTAGAGCCCTCTGGGACCCTTCTAGGGCTTTCTTGGACCCTTTTAGAATCACCAGGAACCCTCTAGAGCCCCCGGGACCCTTCTAGGGCCTTCTAGGACCCTTCTAGGACCACGAGAAACCATCTATAGCTCTCTGGGACCCCTTTAGGGCGTTCTAGGACTCTTCTAGGGTCCCCAGAGACCGTCTAGAGCCCCCTGGGATGCCTTAGAGCATTCGAGAACCCTTCTAGGACCACGAGGAACCCTCTAGAGCCCCCTGGGACCCCCTTAGGGCATTCTAGGACCCTTCTAGGGCCCCCAGGGACCCTCTAGAGACCCTGGGACCCACTTAGGGCCTTCTAAGACCCTTCTAGGACCACCAGGAGCCCTCTATAGCCCTCTGGGACACCTTTTTGCACATTCTAGGACACTTCTAGTGCCCCCAGAGACCCTCTAGAGCTCCCTGGGAGTCTTTAGGGCCTACTAGGACCCTTCTAGGATCACCAGGAACCCTCTAGAGCCCTCTGGGACCCACTAAGGGCCTTCTAGGACCCTTCTAGGACCACGAGGAACCCTCTAGAGCCCCCTGGGACCCCCTTAGGGCATTCTAGGACCCTTCTAGGGCCCCCAGGGACCCTCTAGAGCCCCCTGGGACCCCCTTAGGGCTTTCTAAGACCCTTCTAGGACCACCAGGAGCCCTCTATAGCCCTCTGGGACCCTCTTTGCGCATTCTAGGACCCTTCTAGTGCCCCAGGGATGCTCTAGAGCCCCCTGGGACTCCTTAGGGCCTACTAGGACCCTTCTAGGACCACGAGGAACCCTCTAGAGCCCCCTGGGACCCCCTTAGGGCATTCTAGGACCCTTCTAGGGCCCCCAGGGACCCTCTAGAGCCCCCTGGGACCCCCTTAGGGCTTTCTAAGACCCTTCTAGGACCACCAGGAGCCCTCTATAGCCCTCTGGGACCCTCTTTGCGCCTTCAAGGACCCTTCTAGTGCCCCCAGGGACACTCTAGAGCCCCCTGGGACTCCTTAGGGCCTACTAGGACCCTTCTAGGACCACGAGAAACCCTCTAGAGCCCCCTGGGACCTCCTTAGGTCCTTCTAGGACCGTTCTAGGGTCACCAGGAACCCTCTAGAGCCCCCTGGGACCCCCTTAGGGCTTTCTAAGACCCTTCTAGGACCACCAGGAGCCCTCTATAGCCCTCTGGGACCCTCTTTGCACCTTCTAGGACCCTTCTAGTGCCCCCAGGGACACTCTAGAGCCCCCTGGGACTCCTTAGGGCCTACTAGGACCCTTCTAGGACCACGAGAAACCCTCTAGAGCCCCCTGGGACCTCCTTAGGTCCTTCTAGGACCGTTCTAGGGTCACCAGGAACCCTCTAGAGCCCGCTGGGACCCACTTAGGGCCTTCTAGGACCCTTCTAGGGCCACGAGGAACTCTCTAGAGCCCCCTGGGACTTGCTTAAGGACTTCTAGGACCCTTCTAGGACCACAAGGAACCCTCTAGAGCCCCCTGGGACCTCTTTAGGGCCTTCTAGGACAATTCTAGGGCCGCCAGGGTCCGTCTAGAGCCCCCTGGGACCCCTTTAGGGCCTTCTAGGACCCTTCTAGGACCACCAGGAGCCCTCTAGAGCCCCCTAGGACCCACTTAGGGCCTTCTAGGACTCTTCTAGTACCCCCAGGGACCCTCTAGAGCCCCCTGGGACCCTTTTAGGGCCTTCTAGGACCCTCCTAGGACCCACGGGTACCCTCTAGAGCCCTCTGGGACCCTTCTAGGCCTTTCTTGGACCCTTTTAGAATCACCAGGAACCCTCTAGAGCCCCCGGGACCCTTGTAGGGCCTTCTAGGACCCTTCTAGGACCACGAGAAACCATCTATAGCTCTCTGGGACCCCTTTAGGGCGTTCTAGGACTCTTCTAGGGTCCCCAGAGACCGTCTAGAGCCCTCTGGGACCCACTTAGGGCATTCTAGGACCCTTCTAGGACCACGAGGAACCCTCTAGAGCCCCCTGGGACCCCCTTAGGGCATTCTAGGACCCTTCTAGGGCCCCCAGGGACCCTCTAGAGCCCCCTGGGACCCCCTTAGGGCTTTCTAAGACCCTTCTAGGACCACCAGGAGCCCTCTATAGCCCTCTGGGACCCTCTTTGCGCCTTCTAGGACCCTTCTAGTGCCCCCAGGGACACTCTAGAGCCCACTGGGACTTCTTAGAGCCTACTAGGACCCTTCTAGGACCACGAGAAACCCTCTAGAGCCCCCTGGGACCTCCTTAGGTCCTTCGAGGACCGTTCTAGGGTCACCAGGAACCCTCTAGAGCCCTCTGGGACCCACTTAGGGCCTTCTAGGACCCTTCTAGGACCACGAGGAACTCTCTAGAGCCCCCTGAGACTTGCTTAAGGCCTTCTAGGACTCTTCTAGGACCACGAGAAACCATCTAGAGCCCCCTGGGACCCACTTAGGGCATTCTAGGTTCATTTTAAGACCCTGGGGAACCCTCTAGAGCCTCGTGGTACCACTTAGAGCCTTGTAGGACCCTTCTAGGACCAGAAGGAACCCTCTAGAGCCCTCTGGGACCCCCTTAGGGCCTTCTAGGACAATTCTAGCGCCCCCAGGGACCCTCTAGAGCCCCCTGGGACACACTTAGGGCCTTCTAGGACCCTTCTAGGACACAGGGAACCCTCAAGAGCCCCCTGGGACCCCCTTAGGGCTTTCTAGGGCCATGGTAAGACCCTGGGGAACCCTCCAGAGCACCCTGGGTCCTCTTTAGTGCCTTCTAGTACCCTTCTAGGGCCCCCAGGGACCTTCTAGAGCCCCCTGGTTACCCTTTGAGCCTTCTAGAACCCTTCTAGGAGCCCCAGGAACCCTCTAGAGCCCGCTGGGACCCCCTTAGGGCCTTCTAGGACCCTTCTAGGACCACAAGGAACCCTCTAGAGCCCCCTGGGACCCCTTTAGGGCCTTCTAGGACAATTCTAGGGCCGCCAGGGTCCCTCTAGAGCCCCCTGGGACCCCTTTAGGGCCTTCTAGGACCCTTCTAGGACCACCAGGAGCCCTCTAGAGCCCCCTAGGACCCACTTAGGGCCTTCTAGGACTCTTCTAGTACCCCCAGGGACCCTCTAGAGCCCGCTGGGACCCTTTTAGGGCCTTCTAGGACCCTCCTAGGACCCACGGGTACCCTCTAGAGCCCTCTGGGACCCTTCTAGGCCTTTCTTGGACCCTTTTAGAATCACCAGGAACCCTCCAGAGTCCCCTGGGACCCTTCTAGGGCTTTCTAGGACCCTTCTAGGGCTTTCTAGGACCCTTCTAGGACCACGAGGAACCCTCTAGAGCCCCCGGGACCATTTTAGGGCCTTCTAGGACCCTTCTAGGACCACGAGAAACCATCTATAGCTCTCTGGGACCCCTTTAGGGCGTTCTAGAACTCTTCCAGGGTCCCCAGAGACCGTCTAGAGCCCCCTGGGATGCCTTAGAGCCTTCGAGGACCCTTCTAGGACCACGAGGAACCCTCTAGAGCCCCCTGGGACCCCCTTAGGGCATTCTAGGACCCTTCTAGGGCCCCCAGGGACCCTCTAGAGCCCCCTGGGACCCACTTAGGGCCTTCTAAGACCCTTCTAGGACCACCAGGAGCCCTCTAGAGCCCTCTGGGACACCTTTTTGCACATTCTAGGACACTTCTAGTGCCCCCAGAGACCCTCTAGAGCTCCCTGGGAGTCTTTAGGGCCTACTAGGACCCTTCTAGGATCACCAGGAACCCTCTAGAGCCCTCTGGGACCCACTTAGGGCCTTCTAGGACCCTTCTAGGACCACGAGGAACCCTCTAGAGCCCCCTGGGACCCCCTTAGGGCATTCTAGGACCCTTCTAGGGCCCCCAGGTACCCTCTAGAGCCCCCTGGGACCCCCTTAGGGCTTTCTAAGACCCTTCTAGGACCACCAGGAGCCCTCTATAGCCCTCTGGGACCCTCTTTGCGCCTTCTAATACCCTTCTAGTGCCCCCAGGGACACTCTAGAGCCCGCTGGGACTCTTTAGGGCCTACTAGGACCCTTCTAGGACCACGAGAAATCCTCTAGAGCCCCCTGGGACCTCCTTAGGTCCTTCTAGGACCGTTCTAGGGTCACCAGGAACCCTCTAGAGCCCTCTGGGACCCACTTAGGGCCTTCTAGGACCCTTCTAGGACCACGAGGAACTCTCTAGAGTCCCCTGAGACTTGCTTAAGGCCTTCTAGGACTCTTCTAGGACCACGAGAAACCATCTAGAGCCCCCTGGGACCTACTTAGGGCATTCTAGGTTCATTTTAAGACCCTGGGGAACCCTCTAGAGCCTCGTGGTACCACTTAGAGCCTTGTAGGACCCTCCTAGGACCAGAAGGAACCCTCTAGAGCCCTCTGGGACCCCCTTAGGGCCTTCTAGGACAATTCTAGCGCCCCCAGGGACCCTCTAGAGCCCCCTGGGACACACTTAGGGCCTTCTAGGACCCTTCTAGGACACAGGGAACCCTCAAGAGCCCCCTGGGACCCCCTTAGGGCTTTCTAGGGCCATGGTAAGACCCTGGGGAACCCTCCAGAGCACCCTGGGTCCTCTTTAGTGCCTTCTAGTACCCTTCTAGGGCCCCCAGGGACCTTCTAGAGCCCCCTGGTTACCCTTTGAGCCTTCTAGAACCCTTCTAGGAGCCCCAGGAACCCTCTAGAGCCCGCTGGGACCCCCTTAGGGCCTTCTAGGACCCTTCTAGGACCACAAGGAACCCTCTAGAGCCCCCTGGGACCCCTTTAGGGCCTTCTAGGAAAATTCTAGGGCCGCCAGGGTCCGTCTAGAGCACCCTGGGACCCCTTTAGGGCCTTCTAGGACCCTTCTAGGACCACCAGGAGCCCTCTAGAGCCCCCTAGGACCCACTTAGAGCCTTCTAGGACTCTTCTAGTACCCCCAGGGACCCTCTAGAGCCCGCTGGGACCCTTTTAGGGCCTTCTAGGACCCTCCTAGGACCCACGGGTACCCTCTAGAGCCCTCTGGGACCCTTCTAGGCCTTTCTTGGACCCTTTTAGAATCACCAGGAACCCTCCAGAGTCCCCTGGGACCCTTCTAGGGCTTTCTAGGACCCTTCTAGGACCACGAGGAACCCTCTAGAGCCCCCAGGACCATTTTAGGACCTTCTAGGACACTTCTAGGACCACAAGAAACCATCTATAGCTCTCTGGGGCCCATTTAGGGCGTTCTAGGACTCTTCTAGGGTCCCCAGAGACCGTCTAGAGCCCCCTGGGATGCCTTAGGGCATTCTAGGACCCTTCTAGGACCACGAGGAACCCTCTAGAGCCCCCTGGGACCCCCTTAGGGCTTTCTAAGACCCTTCTAGGACCACCAGGAGCCCTCTATAGCCCTCTGGGACCCTCTTTGCGCCTTCTAGGACCCTTCTAGTGCCCCCAGGGACACTCTAGAGCCCCCTGGGACTCCTTAGAGCCTACTAGGACCCTTCTAGGACCACGAGAAACCCTCTATAGCCCCCTGGGACCTTCTTAGGTCCTTCGAGGACCGTTCTAGGGTCACCAGGAACCCTCTAGAGCCCTCTGGGACCCACTTAGGGCCTTCTAGGACCCTTCTAGGACCACGAGGAACTCTCTAGAGCCCCCTGAGACTTGCTTAAGGCCTTCTAGGACTCTTCTAGGACCACGAGAAACCATCTAGAGCCCCCTGGGACCCACTTAGGGCATTCTAGGTTCATTTTAAGACCCTGGGGAACCCTCTAGAGCCTCGTGGTACCACTTAGAGCCTTGTAGGACCCTTCTAGGACCAGAAGGAACCCTCTAGAGCCCTCTGGGACCCCCTTAGGGCCTTCTAGGACAATTCTAGCGCCCCCAGGGACCCTCTAGAGCCCCCTGGGACACACTTAGGGCCTTCTAGGACCCTTCTAGGACACAGGGAACCCTCAAGAGCCCCCTGGGACCCCCTTAGGGCTTTCTAGGGCCATGGTAAGACCCTGGGGAACCCTCCAGAGCACCCTGGGTCCTCTTTAGTGCCTTCTAGTACCCTTCTAGGGCCCCCAGGGACCTTCTAGAGCCCCCTGGTTACCCTTTGAGCCTTCTAGAACCCTTCTAGGAGCCCCAGGAACCCTCTAGAGCCCGCTGGGACCCCCTTAGGGCCTTCTAGGACCCTTCTAGGACCACAAGGAACCCTCTAGAGCCCCCTGGGACCCCTTTAGGGCCTTCTAGGACAATTCTAGGGCCGCCAGGGTCCGTCTAGAGCCCCCTGGGACCCCTTTAGGGCCTTCTAGGACCCTTCTAGGACCACCAGGAGCCCTCTAGAGCCCCCTAGGACCCACTTAGGGCCTTCTAGGACTCTTCTAGTACCCCCAGGGACCCTCTAGAGCCCGCTGGGACCCTTTTAGGGCCTTCTAGGACCCTCCTAGGACCCACGGGTACCCTCTAGAGCCCTCTGGGACCCTTCTAGGCCTTTCTTGGACCCTTTTAGAATCACCAGGAACCCTCCAGAGTCCCCCTGGGACCCTTCTAGGGCCTTCTAGGACCCTTCTAGGACCACGAGAAACCATCTATAGCTCTCTGGGACCCCTTTAGGGCGTTCTAGGACTCTTCTAGGGTCCCCAGAGACCGTCTAGAGCCCCCTGGGATGCCTTAGAGCCTTCGAGGACCCTTCTAGGACCACGAGGAACCCTCTAGAGCCCCCTGGGACCCCCTTAGGGCATTCTAGGACCCTTCTAGGGCCCCCAGGGACCCTCTAGAGCCCCCTGGGACCCACTTAGGGCCTTCTAAGACCCTTCTAGGACCACCAGGAGCCCTCTATAGCCCTCTGGGACACCTTTTTGCACATTCTAGGACCCTTCTAGTGCCCCCAGAGACCCTCTAGAGCTCCCTGGGAGTCTTTAGGGCCTACTAGGACCCTTCTAGGATCACCAGGAACCCTCTAGAGCCCTCTGGGACCCACTTAGGGCCTTCTAGGACCCTTCTAGGACCACGAGGAACCCTCTAGAGCCCCCTGGGACCCCCTTAGGGCATTCTAGGACCCTTCTAGGGCCCCCAGGGACCCTCTAGAGCCCCCTGGGACCCCCTTAGGGCTTTCTAAGACCCTTCTAGGACCACCAGGAGCCCTCTATAGCCCTCTGGGACCCTCTTTGCGCCTTCTAGGACCCTTCTAGTGCCCCCAGGGACACTCTAGAGCCCACTGGGACTTCTTAGAGCCTACTAGGACCCTTCTAGGACCACGAGAAACCCTCTAGAGCCCCCTGGGACCTCCTTAGGTCCTTCGAGGACCGTTCTACGGTCACCAGGAACCCTCTAGAGCCCTCTGGGACCCACTTAGGGCCTTCTAGGACCCTTCTAGGACCACGAGGAACTCTCTAGAGCCCCCTGAGACTTGCTTAAGGCCTTCTAGGACTCTTCTAGGACCACGAGAAACCATCTAGAGCCCCCGGGACCCACTTAGGGCATTCTAGGTTCATTTTAAGACCCTGGGGAACCCTCTAGAGCCTCGTGGTACCACTTAGAGCCTTGTAGGACCATTCTAGGACCAGAAGGAACCCTCTAGAGCCCTCTGGGACCCCCTTAGGGCCTTCTAGGACAATTCTAGCGCCCCCAGGGACCCTCTAGAGCCCCCTGGGACACACTTAGGGCCTTCTAGGACCCTTCTAGGACACAGGGAACCCTCAAGAGCCCGCTGGGACGCCCTTAGGGCTTTCTAGGGCCATGGTAAGACCCTGGGGAACCCTCCAGAGCACCCTGGGTCCTCTTTAGTGCCTTCTAGTACCTTCTAGGGCCCCCAGGGACCTTCTAGAGCCCCCTGGTTACCCTTTGAGCCTTCTAGAACCCTTCTAGGAGCCCCAGGAACCCTCTAGAGCCCCCTGGGACCCCTTTAGGGCCTTCTAGGACAATTCTAGGGCCGCCAGGGTCCGTCTAGAGCCCCCTGGGACCCCTTTAGGGCCTTCTAGGACCCTTCTAGGACCACCAGGAGCCCTCTAGAGCCCCCTAGGACCCACTTAGGGCCTTCTAGGACTCTTCTAGTACCCCCAGGGACCCTCTAGAGCCCGCTGGGACCCCCTTAGGGCCTTCTAGGACCCTCCTAGGACCCACGGGTACCCTCTAGAGCCCTCTGGGACCCTTCTAGGCCTTTCTTGGACCCTTTTAGAATCACCAGGAACCCTCCAGAGTCCCCCTGGGACCCTTCTAGGGCCTTCTAGGACCCTTCTAGGACCACGAGAAACCATCTATAGCTCTCTGGGACCCCTTTAGGGCGTTCTAGGACTCTTCTAGGGTCCCCAGAGACCGTCTAGAGCCCCCTGGGATGCCTTAGAGCCTTCGAGGACCCTTCTATGACCACGAGGAACCCTCTAGAGCCCCCTGGGACCCCCTTAGGGCATTCTAGGACCCTTCTAGGGCCCCCAGGGACCCTCTAGAGCCCCCTGGGACCCACTTAGGGCCTTCTAAGACCCTTCTAGGACCACCAGGAGCCCTCTATAGCCCTCTGGGACACCTTTTTGCACATTCTAGGACCCTTCTAGTGCCCCCAGAGACCCTCTAGAGCTCCCTGGGAGTCTTTAGGGCCTACTAGGACCCTTCTAGGATCACCAGGAACCCTCTAGAGCCCTCTGGGACCCACTTAGGGCCTTCTAGGACCCTTCTAGGACCACGAGGAACCCTCTAGAGCCCCCTGGGACCCCCTTAGGGCATTCTAGGACCCTTCTAGGGCCCCCAGGGACCCTCTAGAGCCCCCTGGGACCCCCTTAGGGCTTTCTAAGACCCTTCTAGGACCACCAGGAGCCCTCTATAGCCCTCTGGGACCCTCTTTGCGCCTTCTAGGACCCTTCTAGTGCCCCCAGGGACACTCTAGAGCCCACTGGGACTTCTTAGAGCCTACTAGGACCCTTCTAGGACCACGAGAAACCCTCTAGAGCCCCCTGGGACCTCCTTAGGTCCTTCGAGGACCGTTCTACGGTCACCAGGAACCCTCTAGAGCCCTCTGGGACCCACTTAGGGCCTTCTAGGACCCTTCTAGGACCACGAGGAACTCTCTAGAGCCCCCTGAGACTTGCTTAAGGCCTTCTAGGACTCTTCTAGGACCACGAGAAACCATCTAGAGCCCCCGGGACCCACTTAGGGCATTCTAGGTTCATTTTAAGACCCTGGGGAACCCTCTAGAGCCTCGTGGTACCACTTAGAGCCTTGTAGGACCCTTCTAGGACCAGAAGGAACCCTCTAGAGCCCTCTGGGACCCCCTTAGGGCCTTCTAGGACAATTCTAGCGCCCCCAGGGACCCTCTAGAGCCCCCTGGGACACACTTAGGGCCTTCTAGGACCCTTCTAGGACACAGGGAACCCTCAAGAGCCCCCTGGGACCCCCTTAGGGCTTTCTAGGGCCATGGTAAGACCCTGGGGAACCCTCCAGAGCACCCTGGGTCCTCTTTAGTGCCTTCTAGTACCCTTCTAGGGCCCCCAGGGACCTTCTAGAGCCCCCTGGTTACCCTTTGAGCCTTCTAGAACCCTTCTAGGAGCCCCAGGAACCCTCTAGAGCCCGCTGGGACCCCCTTAGGGCCTTCTAGGACCCTTCTAGGACCACAAGGAACCCTCTAGAGCCCCCTGGGACCCCTTTAGGGCCTTCTAGGACAATTCTAGGGCCGCCAGGGTCCCTCTAGAGCCCCCTGGGACCCCTTTAGGGCCTTCTAGGACCACCAGGAGCCCTCTAGAGCCCCCTAGGACCCACTTTAGGGCCTTCTAGGACTCTTCTAGTACCCCCAGGGACCCTCTAGAGCCCGCTGGGACCCTTTTAGGGCCTTCTAGGACCCTCCTAGGACACACGGGTACCCTCTAGAGCCCTCTGGGACCCTTCTAGGCCTTTCTTGGACCCTTTTAGAATCACCAGGAACCCTCCAGAGTCCCCTGGGACCCTTCTAGGGCTTTCTAGGACCCTTTTAGAATCACCAGGAACCCTCCAGAGTCCCCTGGGACCCTTCTAGGGCTTTCTAGGACCCTTCTAGGACCACGAGGAACCCTCTGGATCTCCCTGGGGTCCCTTTAGGGCCTTCTAGGACCCTTCTAGGACCACAAGGAACCCTCTAGAGCCCTCTGTGACACATTTTGTGCCTTCTAGGAGACTTTTAGTGCCCCCAGGGACCCTCTAGGCCCCCCTGTGACCCATTTAGGGCCTTCTAGGACAATTCTAGGGCCCCCAGGGACACTCTAGAGCCCCGTGGGACCCCTTAGAGCATTCTAGGACACTTCTAGGAGCCCCAGGAACCTTCTAGAACCCTCTGGGACCCACTTAGGCCCTTCTAGGACCCTTCTAGGACCACCAGGAACCTTCTAAAGCCCTCTGGGACCCCCTTAAAGCCTTCTAGGACCCTTCTAGTGCTCCCAGGAACCCTCTAGAGCCCCCTGGGACCCCTTTATGGCCTTCTAAGACCCTTCTAGGACCACAAGAAACACTCTAGAGCCCCAGGGACTCCCTTAGGGCCTTCTAGGACCCTTCTAGGATCACCAGGATCCCTTTAGAGCCTTCTGGGACCCACTTAGGTCCTTCTAGTACCGTTCTAGGACCACGAGAAACTCTCTACAGCCCCCTGGGACGCCCTTAGGGCCTTCTAGGACCCTTCTAGGACCACGAGAAACCATCTAGAGCTCCCTGGGAACCCCTTACGGCCTTCTAGGATCATTGTAAGACCCCGGGGAACCCTCTAGAGCTCCCTGGGACCTCTTTAGACCCTTCTAGGGCCCTTCTAGGACTACCAGGGACACTCTAGAGCCCTCTGGGACCCCCTTAGGGCCTTCTAGGACCCTTCTAGGGCCACCAGGGACACTCTAAAGCCCCCTGGGACCCCCTTAGGGCCTGCTAGGTGTCTTCTACGACCACGAGGAACCATCTAGAACCCCCTGAGACCACTTAGGACCTTCTAGGACAATTGTATGACCCCAGGGAACCCCCTAGAGTCGTCTGGGACCCCCTTAGGGCCTACTAGGACCATTGTAAGACCCCAGGGAACACTCTAGAGTCCCCTAGGACTCCTTAAGGCCTTCTAGGACCCTTCTAGGACCACGAGAAACCCTCTAGAGCCCCCAGGGACTCCCTTAGGGCCTTCTAGGACCCTTCTAGGATCACCAGGAACCCTCTAGAGCCATCTGGGACCCACTTAGGACCTTCTAGGACCCTTCTAGGACCACGAGAAACCATCCAGAGCCCCCTGGGACTCCTTAGAGCCTTCTAGGACCCTTCTAGGAGTCCCTGAATCCCTCTAGAGCCCCATGGGACCCACTTAGGTCCTTCTAGGACACTTCAAACACCACCAGCATCCCTCTAGAGCTCACTGGGAAGCATTTAGGGCCTTCTAAGACCCTTCTAGGACCTCGAGGAACCCTCTAGAGCCCCTTGGGACCATTTTAGGGCCTTCTAGGTCCCTTCTAGGACCACTAGGAACCATGTAGACCCCCTGGGACAATTTAGGACCTTCTAGGACCATTGTAAGACCATGGGGAACCCTCTAGAGCCCTCTGGGACCCCCTTAGGACCTTCTAGGACCCTTCTAGGACCACCAGGATCCCTCTAGAGCCCCCTGGAACCACCTTAGGGCCTTCTAAAACCCTTCTAGGACCTTGAGGAACCCTCTAGAGCTCTTTGGGACCCCTATAGAAGGGTCTGGAGGCCTTCAGAAGGGTCTGGATGGGCTCTAGAAAGGTCTGGGGGCCTTCAGAATGGCCCTGGGGGGATCTAGAAGGGTCTGGAGGCCTTCAGAAGGGTCCTGAGTGGCTCTAGAAGGGTCTGGGGGCCTTCAGAAGGGCCCTGGGGGGATCTAGAAGGGTCTGGAGGCCTTCAGAAGGGTCCTGAGCGGCTCTAGAATGGTCTGGGGGCATTCAGAAGGGTCTGGATGGGCTCTAGAAGAGTCTGGGGTCCTTCAGAATGGCCCTGGGGGGATCTAGAATGGTCTGGAAGCCATCAGAAGGGCCCTGAGTGGCTCTAGAACCGTCTGGGGGCATTCAGAATGGCCCAGGGGAACTAGAAGGGTCTGGAGACCTTCAGAAGGGTCCTGAGCGGCTCTAGAAGGGTCTGGGGGCCGTCAGAAGGGCCGTGGGTGGGCTCTAGAAGGGTCTGGGGGCTTTCAGAAGGGCCCCGGGTGGGCTCTAGAAGGGTCTGGAGGCCTTCAGAAGGGTCCTGAGGGGCTCTAGAAGGGTCCAACTTGGATCTCAAACGGTCTAGGGCCTTCAGATTGGTCCTGGGGGGCTCTAGAAGGGTCTTGGAACCTTCATAAAGGTCCTGACTGGCTCTAGAAGGGTTCTGAGGGGCTCTAGAAGGGTCTGGGGGCATTCAGAAGGGTCCTGAGGGGCTCTAGAAGGGTCTGGGAGCCTTTAGAAGGGTCCTCGGGGGCTCTAGAAAGTCATAGAAGGGTCTTAGAAGGCCCTAACAGCGTCCCAGGGTGCTCCAGAGGGTTTGCAGAAGTCTTAGAAGAGTCCTACAAGGACCTAAGGAGGTCCCAGGGGGCTCCAGAGGCTTCCTGGTGACTCTAGAAGGGTCCCAGTAAGCCCTAGAAAGGTCCCAGGGGGCTCTAGAGGGTTCCTGGAGACCCTAGAAGAGTCCCAGAAAGCCCTAGAAGGGTCCCACGGGGCTCTAGAGGGTTCTCGTGGGTCCTAGAAGGGTTCTAGAAGGCCCTAAGGGTGCCCAGAGGACTCCAGAGGATTCTTCGTGGTCCTAGAAGAGCTCTAGAAGGCACTAAATAGGTCCAAGGTTGCTCTAGAGGGTTCCTCGTGGTCTTAGATGCGTCCGAGAAGGCCCTAAGGGGTCCCAGGGGGCTCTAGAGGGTCCTTGGGGCACTAGAAGGGTCCTAGAAGGCCTTAAGTGGGTCTCAGGTGGCTCTAGGGGTTTCCTCGTTGTCCTAGAAGGGTCCTAGGAGGCCCTAAGTGGGTCCCAGGGGGCTCTAGAGGGTTTCATGTGTTCCTAGAATAACCCAGAAGGCCCTAAGGAGGTCCCAGGTGGCTCTAGATGGTTTCTCGTGGTCCTAGAAGGGTCATAGAAAGCACTAAGGGGGTCCTAGGGAGCTCTAGAGGGTTCCTCGTGGTGCTAGAATGTACCTAGAAGGCTCTAAGGGGGTCCCAAAGAGCTCTAGAGGGTTCTTCGAGGTCTTAGAAGCATCTGAGAAGGCCCTAAGGGGGTTCCAGGGGGCTCTAGAAGGTCCCTGGGGGCCCTAGAAAGGTCCTAGAAGGCCCTAAGAAGGTCCCAGGTGCCTCTAGAGAGTTCCTCGTGGTCTTAGAAGGGTTCTAGAAGGCCCTATGTGGTCCCAGGGGGCTCTAGAGGGTCCCTGGGACACTAGAAGTGTCCTAGAAGGCCCTAAGTGGGTCTCAGGGTGCTCTAGGGGGTTCCTCGTTGTCCTAGAAGTGTCCTAGGAGGCCCTAAGTGGGTCCCAGGGGGCTCTAGAGGGCTCCTGGTGACTCTAGAAGTCTCCTATAAAGCTCTAGAAGGGTCCCAGGGGGCTCTAGAAGGTACATGGTGACACTAGATGGGTCCTAGAAAGACCTAGAATGGTCCCAGAGGGCTCTAGAGGGTTCCCTTGGGTCCTAGAAGCGTCCTAGAAGGCCCTAAAAGGGTCCCAGGGGGCTCTAGATGGTTCCTCGTGGTCTTAAAAGGGTCTTAGAAGGCCCTAAATGGGTCCCAGGGGGCTCTAGAGTGTTCCTCGTGTTTCTAAAAGGGTCCTATAAGGCCCTAAGGGGGTCCCAGGGGTCTCTAGAGGGTTTCTTGTGGTCCTAGAATGGTCCTAGAAGACACTAAGGGGGTTCCAGGGGGTTCTACATGGTTTCTCGTGGTCCTTGAAGGGTCCTAGACGGTCCTAAAGTGGTCCGAGGGAGTTCTAGAGGGTTCCTGGTTACTCTAGAAGTGTCCTAGAAAGCCCTAGAAGGGTCCAATGGGGCTCTAGAGGGTTCCCTGTGGTCCTTGAAGGGTCCTAGAAGGCCCTAAAATGGTCCCAGGGGGTTCTAGAGGGTTCCTGGTACTCCTAGAAGAGTCCTATAAGGATCCATGCGGTCCCAGGGGGCTCTAGAGGGTCCCTGGGGGCCCTAGAAGGGTCCTAGAAGGCCCTAAACTGGTCCCAGGGGGCTGTAGATTGTTTCTCATGGTCCTAGAAGGGTCCTAGAAGTCCCTAAAGGGGTCCCAGGGGGCTCTAGAGGGTCCCTGGGGGCCCTAGAAGGGTCCTAGAAGGCCCTAAACTGGTCCCAGGGGGCTGTAGATTGTTTCTCATGGTCCTAGAAGGGTCCTAGAAGTCCCTAAAGGGGACCCAGGGGGCTCTAGAGTGTTCGCCGGTGACTTACAATGGTCCTAGAAGGCCCTAAGGGGGTACTAGGGGGCTCTAGGTTGTTTCTCATGGTCCTAGAAGGGCCCTAGAAGGCCCTAAAGTGGTTCCAGGGGGCTTTAGAGTGTTCCCCGGGGTCTTACCATGGTCCTAGAAGGCCCTAAGTGGGTCCCAGGGGGCTCTAGAGGGTTTCTCGTGGTCCTAGAAGGGTCCTAGAAGGCCCTAAACTGGTCCCAGGGGGCTGTAGATTGTTTCTCATGGTCCTAGAAGGGTCCTAGAAGTCCCTAAAGGGGTCCCAGGGGGCTCTAGAGGGTTCCTTGTGGCCCTAGAAGGGTCTTAGAAGGCCCTAAGTGTGCCCAGAGGACTCCAGAGGATTCTTCGTGGTCCTAGAAGAGCTCTAGAAGGCACTAAATGGGTCCAAGGTTGCTCTACAGGGTTCCTCGTGGTCTTAGAAGGGTCCTAGAAGGCTCTAAGGGGTCCCAGTGGGCTCTAGAGGGTCCCTGGGGGTCCTAGAAGGGTCCTAGAAGGCCCTAAGGAGGTCCCAGGGGTCTCTAGAGGGTTTCCCAGGGACTTACAATGATCCTAGAAGGCCCTACGGGGGTCCCAGGTGTCTCTAGAGGGTTTCTCGTGGTCCTAGAAGGGTCCTAGAAGGCCCTAAGGGGGTCCCAGGGGACTCTAGAGGGTTCCTGGTGCCTCTACAAGGGTCTTAGAAAATCCTAGAAATTTCCCAGGGGGTTCTAGATGGTTCCTTGTAGTTCTAGAAGTGTTCTAGAAGGCCTTTAATGGGTCCCATGGGGCTCTAGAGGGTTCCTCGTGGTCCTAGAATGGTCCTAGAATGCCCCAAGGGGTTCCCAGGGGGCTCTAGAGGGTTCCTGGGGCTCCTAGAAGGGTCCTAGAAGGCTCTAAGGGGGTCCCAGTGTGCTCTAGAAGGTCCCTGGGGGCACTAGAAGGGTCCTAGAAGGCACTAAATCGGTCCCAAGGGGCTCTAGAGGGTTCCCCGGCATCTTACAATGGTCCTACATGGCCCTAAGTTGTCCCAGGAGGCTCTAGAGGGTTCCATGTGTTCCTAGAATAACCCAGAAGGCCCTAAGGAGGTCCCAGGTGGCTCTAGATGGTTTCTCGTTGTCCTAGAAGGGTCATAGAAGGCTCTAAGGGGGTCCTAGGGAGCTCTAGAGGGTTCCTCGTGGTGCTAGAATGTACCTAGAAGGCTCTAAGGGGGTCCCAGGTGGCTCTAGAGGGTTCTTTGTGGTCTTAGAAGCGTCCGAGAAGGCCCTAAGTGGGTCCCAGAGGGCTCTAGAAGGTCCCTGGGGGCCCTAGAAATGTCCTAGAAGGCCCTAAGGAGGTCCCAGGTGCCTCTAGAGAGTTTCTCGTGGTCTTAGAAGGGTTCTAGAAGGCCCTATGTGGTCCCAAGGGGCTCTAGAGGTTCCCTGGGACACTAGAAGTGTCCTAGAAGGCCCTAAGTTGGTTTCAGGGTGCTCTAGGGGGTTCCTCGTTGTCCTAGAATTGTCCTAGGAGGCCCTAAGTGGGTCCCAGGGGGCTCTAGAGGGCTCCTGGTGACTCTAGAAGTCTCCTATAAAGCTCTAGAAGGGTCCCAGAAGGCTCTAGAGGGTTCCTGGTGACACTAGAAGGGTCCTAGAAAGACCTAGAATGGTCCCAGAGGGCTCTAGAGGGTTCCCGTGGGTCCTAGAAGGGTCCTAGAAGGCCCTAAAGGGGTCCCAAGGGGGTCTAGATGGTTCCTCGTGGTCCTAAAAGGGTCCTAGAAGGCCCTAAAGGGGACCCAGGGGGCTCTAGAGGGTCCTTCGTGGTCTTAGAAGCGTCCGAGAAGGCCCTAAGGGTGTCCCAGGGGGCTCTAGAAGGTCCCTGGGGGCCCTAGAAGGGTCCTAGGAGGCCCTAAATGGGGCCCAGGGAGCTCTAGACGGTTCCTCGTGGTCCTAGGAGGATCCTAGAAGAACCTAAGTGGTTCCCAGAGGGCTCTGGATGGTTTCTTGTGGTCTTAGAATGGACCTAGAAGGCCCTAAAGGGGGCTTTTAGAATTGTCCAGATGGGCTCTAGAAGGGTCTAGGGTCCTTTAGAATGGGTCTGGGGTGCTCTAGAAGGGTCTGGGGTCTTTTAAAATGGACGTGAGAAGATCTAGATGGGTCCAGGGGCCTTTAGAATGTCGCTGAGGGCCTCTAGAAGGGTCTGGGGTCCTCTAGAAGGGACGTGAGATGCTCTAGAAGGGTCCAGGGTCCTTTAGAAGGTCTCTGGCGTCTCTAGAAGGGTCTGGAGGCTTCTAGAAGGGATGTGAGAAGCTCTAGAAGGGTCCAGGGGCCTTTAGAACGTCTCTGGGGGGCTCTAGTGGGATCTGGGGTCTTTTAGAAGGACTCTGGGGCCCTCTAGAAGGGTCTAGGGTCCATTAGAATGGGTCTGGGAGGATTTAGAAGGGTCTAGATGCCTTTAGAACGTCTCTGGGGGGTCTAGAAGGGTCTGGGGTCTTTTAGAAGCGACGTGAGAAGCTCTAGAAGGGTCCAGGGTCCTTTAGAAGGTCTCTGGGGGGCTCTAGAAGGGTCTGGGGGCATTTAGAAGGGATGTGAGTGGCTGTAGAAGGGTCTGGGCGCCTTTAGAAGGTCTCTGGGGGGCTCTAGAAAGGTCTGGGTTCTTTTAGAAGGGACGTGAGAAGCTCTAGAAGGGTCCAAGGACCTTTAAAATAGTTCTGGGGGCTCTAGAGGAGTCTGGAGGCTGTTAGAATGGTCCAGATGGGCTCTAGAATGGCCTGGTCGCTTTTAGAAGGTCTCTGGGGGGCTCTCGAAGGGTCTGGGGTCTTTTAGAAGGGACGTGAGAAGCTCTAGGAGGGTCCAGGGGCCTTTAGAAGGTCTCTGGGGGGCACTCAAAGGGTCTGGGGGCTTTTAGAAGGGACGTGAGAAGCTCTGGAAGGGTCCAGGGGCCTTTAGAAGGGCTCTGGGGAGTCTGGAATGGTCTGGGGGCCTTTAGAATGGTCCAGAAGGGCTCTAGAATGGTCTTGGCACTTTTAGAAGGGCCCCGGTGGGTGCTAGAATGGTCTGGGGTCTTTTAGAATGGACGTCAGGTGCTCTAGAAGGGTCTGGGGGCTTTTAGAAGGGTCCAGTGGAGATCTAGGAGGGTCTGGGGGCCTTTAGAAGGACTCTGGGGGCCTCTAGAAGGGTCTAGAGGCCTTTAGATTTGTCTAGAGGGGCTCTAGAAGGACTAATCCCCTAACCCTAACACTTAACCCTAACCCCCTATCCCCAACCCTGACCCTAACCGGATAACCATAACCCTAATCCCTATCCCCCTAACCCTAATCCCTAACACCCTAACCCTAACCCTAATCCCTTACACCCTAACCCTAACCCCGTAACCCTAAGCACATAACACTAAAACCTAACCCTAACCCTAACCCTAACCTTAACCCCTAACCCTAACCCTCACCCTAAACCCTAACCATAACCCTAACACTAACCCAACCCTGACCCTAACCCTAACCACAAACCCTAACCCCTAACCCTAACTCTAACCCTAACCCTAACCCTAATGACCCTAAACTCTAACCCTCACCCTAACCCCTAACCATAACCATAACCCTAACCATAACCCTAACCCTAATGACCCTAACCCTAGCCCTAACCCTAACTCTAATGACCCTAACCCTAACCCTAAACCTAACCCCTAACCCTAACCCTAACCCTAAACCTAACCCCTAACCCCTAACCCTAATGACCCTAACACTAACCCTAACCCAACCCTAACCCTAACCCTAACCCTAAACCCTAACCCTAAACCCTAACCCTAACCCCTAACACCTAACCCTAACCCCAAACTCTAACCCCTAACCCCTAACCCTAACCCTAATGACCCTAACCCTAACCCTAACCCTAACCATAAACCCTAACCCTAACCCTAACACTAACCCTAACCCCAACCCCTAACCCTAACCCTAAACCTTAACCCTAACCCCTAACCCCTAACTCTAACCCCTAACTCTAACCCCTAACCCCTAACCCTAACCCCTAACCCTAAACCCTAACTCTAACCATAACCCCTAACCCCTTACCCTAACCCTAATGACCCTAACCCTAACACTAACCCCTAACTTCTAGAGCTTCTCACGTCCCTTCTAAAAGCCCCTGGACCCTTCTAGAGCCCCCTGGGTCCCTTCTAAAAGTGCCAAGACCCTTCTAGAGCCCATCTGGACAATTCTAAAGGCCCCCAGATCCCTCTGGACCCCCCAGAGACCTTCTAAAGGCCCCTGGACCCTTCTAGAGCTTCTCACGTCCCTTCTAAAAGCCCCCAGACCCTTCTAGAGCCCCCCAGAGACATTATAAAGGCCCCTGGACCCTTCTAGAGCTTCTCATGACCCTTTTAAAAGCCCCCAGACCCATCTAGAGCCCCCCAGAGACATTCTAAAGGCACCTGGACCCTTCAAGAGCTTCTCACGCCCATTCTAAAAGAACCCAGACCCTTCTAGAGCCCCCCAGAGAGCTTCAAAAAGACCCTGAACCCTTCTAGAGCTCCTTACATCCCTTCTAAAAGCTCCCAGACCCTTCTAGAGCCCCCCAGATCCAATCTAAAGATATCTAGAGCCCCCTGGGACCCCTTTACGGCCTTCTAAGACCCTTCTAGGACCACGAGGAGCCATCTAGAGCCCCCTGGGACCCCTTAAGGCCTTCTAGGACCCTTCTAGGACCACGAGAATCCCTCTAGAGCCCCCTGGGACCTCTTTAGGGCCTTCTTGGACCCTTCTAGGGCCCCCCAGGGACCCTCTAGAACCCACTGGGACCCACTTAGGGCCTTCTAGGACCCTTCTAGGACCACGAGGAACCCTCTAGAGCCCCCTGAGACCCGCTTAGGACCTTCTAGGACCCTTCTATGACCACGAGGAACCCTCTAGAGCCACCTAGGACCCCCTTAGGGCATTCTAGAATCCTTCTTGGACCCCCAGGGACCCTCTAGAGCCCCCTGGGTCCCCTTTAGGGCCTTCTAGGACCCTTCTAGGGACCCCAGGGACCCTCTAGAGCCCACTGGGACTGCCTTAGGGTCTACTAGGACCCTTCTAGGACTATGAGGAACCCTCTAGAGCCCCCTGGGACACACTTAGGGCCATCTAGGACCCTTCTAGGACCCACGGGAACCATCTAGAGCCCCGTGGGACCCCCTTCGGGCCTTCTAGGACACTTCTAAGTCCTCCAGGGACCCTCTAGAGCCCCCTGGGACTGCTTAGAGCCTTCTAGGACCCTTCTAGGACCTGTGGGTAACCTCTAGAGCCCCCTGGGACCCTTCTAGGGCTTTCTAGGACACGTCTAGAGTCACCAGAAACCCTCTAGAGATCCCTTGGACCCCTTAAGGGCCTTCTAGGACCCTTCTAGGACCACGAGAAAACTTCCAGAGCCCCCTGGGACCCACTTAGGGCCTTCTAGGACCATTTTAAGACCCCGGGGAACCCTGTAGAGCCCCCTGGGACCCCTTTAGGGCCTTCTAAGACCATTTTAAGATATCGGGTAACCCTCTAGAACCCCTGGGACCCCCTTAGGGCCTTCTAGGGCCCTTCTAGTGCAGGCAGGGACCCTCTAGAGCCCCCTGGGACCCACTCAGGGCCTTCTAGGACCATTTTAAGACTCTCTGGAACCATCTAGAGCCCCCTGGGAAAACTTAGAGCATTCTAGGACCCTTCTAGGACCCCAGGAATATTCTAGAACCCCCTGGGACCACCTTAGGGCCTTCTAGTACCGTTCTAGGACCACCAGGAACCCTCTAGAGCCCCCTGTGACCCCCTTAGGGCCTTCTAGGACCCTTCTCGGACCACCAGGAACCCTCTAGAGCCCCCTGTGACACTCTTAGGGCCTTCTAGGACTCTTCTAGGACCACGAGGAAACCATCTAGAGCCCCCTGGGTCCCGCTTAGGGCCTTCTAGGACCATGGTAAGACCCCGGGGAACCCTCTAGAGCACCCTGGGTCCTCTATACAGCCTTCTAGGACCCTTCTAGGACCACCAGGATCCCTCTAGAGCCCCCTGGGACCCACTTAGGGCCATCTAGGGGTCTTCTAGGACCACGAGTAACCATCTAGAGACCCGTGGGATGACTTAAGGGCCTTCTAGGGGTCTTCTAGGGCCACGAGTAACCATCTAGAGACATGTGGGACCACTTAAGGGCCTTCTTGGACACTTCTTGGTCCACAAGAGACCCTCTAGAGCCCCCTGGGACCCCTTAGAGCCTTCTAGGTCCATTCTATGAGCCCCAGGAAACACATAGAGCCCCCTGGGACCCCTTTAGGGCCTTCTAGGACCCTTCTAGGACCACCAGGAGCCCTCTAGAGCCCCCTAGGACCCACTTAGGGCCTTCTAGGACTCTTCTAGTACCTCCAGGGACCCTCTAGAGCCACCTGGGACCCTTTTAGGGCCTTCTAGGACCCTCCTAGGACCCACGGGTACCCTCTAGAGCCCTCTGGGACCCTTCTAGGCCTTTCTTAGACCCTTTTAGAATCACCAGGAACCCTCCAGAGTCCCCTGGGACCCTTCTAGGGCTTTCTAGGACCATTCTAGGACCACGAGGAACCCTCTAGAGCCCCCGGGACCATTTTAGGGCATTCTAGGACCCTTCTAGGGCCCCCAGGGACCCTCTAGAGCCCCCTGGGACCCACTTAGGGCCTTCTAAGTCCCTTCTAGGACCACCAGGAGCCCTCTATAGCCCTCTGGGACACCTTTTTGCACATTCTAGGACACTTCTAGTGCCCCCAGAGACCCTCTAGAGCTCCCTGGGAGTCTTTAGGGCCTACTAGGACCCTTCTAGGATCACCAGGAACCCTCTAGAGCCCTCTGGGACCCACTTAGGGCCTTCTAGGACCCTTCTAGGACCACGAGGAACCCTCTAGAGCCCCCTGGGACCCCCTTAGGGCATTCTAGGACCCTTCTAGGGTCACCAGGAACCCTCTAGAGCCCCCTGGGACCCCCTTAGGGCTTTCTAAGACCCTTCTAGGACCACCAGGAGCCCTCTATAGCCCTCTGGGACCCTCTTTGCGCCTTCTAGGACCCTTCTAGTGCCCCCAGGGACGCTCTAGAGCCCCCTGGGACTCTTTAGGGCCTACTAGGACCCTTCTAGGACCACGAGAAATCCTCTAGAGCCCCCTGGGACCTTCTTAGGTCCTTCGAGGACCGTTCTAGGGTCACCAGGAACCCTCTAGAGCCCTCTGGGACCCACTTAGGGCCTTCTAGGACCCTTCTAGGACCACGAGGAACTCTCTAGAGCCCCCTGGGACTTGCTTAAGGCCTTCTAGGACTCTTCTATGACCACGAGAAACCATCTAGAGCCCCCTGGGACCCACTTAGGGCATTCTAGGTTCGTTTTAAGACCCTGGGGAACCCTCTAGAGCCTCGTGGTACCACTTAGAGCCTTGTAGGACCCTTCTAGGACCAGAAGGAACCCTCTAGAGCCCCCTGGGACCCCCTTAGGGCCTTCTAGGACAATTCTAGCGCCCCCAGGGACCCTCTAGAGCCCCCTGGGACACACTTAGGGCCTTCTAGGACCCTTCTAGGACACAGGGAACCCTCAAGAGCCCCCTGGGACCCCCTTAGGGCTTTCTAGGGCCATGGTAAGACCCTGGGGAACCCTCCAGAGCACCCTGGGTCCTCTTTAGTGCCTTCTAGTACCCTTCTAGGGCCCCCAGGGACCTTCTAGAGCCCCCTGGTTACCCTTTGAGCCTTCTAGAACCCTTCTAGGAGCCCCAGGAACCCTCTAGAGCCTGCTGGGACCCCCTTAGGGCCTTCTAGGACCCTTCTAGGACCACAAGGAACCCTCTAGAGCCCCCTGGGACCCCTTTAGGGCCTTCTAGGACAATTCTAGGGCCGCCAGGGTCCGTCTAGAGCCCCCTGGGACCCCTTTAGGGCCTTCTAGGACCCTTCTAGGACAACCAGGAGCCCTCTAGAGCCTCCTAGGACCCACTTAGGGCCTTCTAGGACTCTTCTAGTACCCCCAGGGACCCTCTAGAGCCCGCTGGGACCCTTTTAGGGCCTTCTAGGACCCTCCTAGGACCCACGGGTACCCTCTAGAGCCCTCTGGGACCCTTCTAGGCCTTTCTTGGACCCTTTTAGAATCACCAGGAACCCTCCAGAGTCCCCTGGGACCCTTCTAGGGCCTTCTAGGACCCTTCTAGGACCACGAGGAACCCTCTAGAGCCCCCGGGACCATTTTAGGGCCTTCTAGGACCCTTCTAGGACCACGAGAAACCATCTATAGCTCTCTGGGACCCCTTTAGGGCGTTCTAGGACTCTTCTAGGGTCCCCAGAGACCGTCTAGAGCCCCCTGGGATGCCTTAGAGCCTTCGAGGACCCTTCTAGGACCACGAGGAACCCTCTAGAGCCCCCTGGGACCCCCTTAGGGCATTCTAGGACCCTTCTAGTGCCCCCAGGGACCCTCTAGAGCCCCCTGGGACCCCCTTAGGGCTTTCTAAGACCCTTCTAGGACCACCAGGAGCCCTCTATAGCCCTCTGGGACCCTCTTTGCTCCTTCTAGGACCCTTCTAGTGCCCCCAGGGACACTCTAGAGCCCCCTGGGACTCCTTAGAGCCTACTAGGACCCTTCTAGGACCACGAGAAACCCTCTAGAGCCCCCTGGGACCTACTTAGGTCCTTCGAGGACCGTTCTAGGGTCACCAGGAACCCTCTAGAGCCCTCTGGGACCCACTTAGGGCCTTCTAGGACCCTTCTAGGACCACGAGGAACTCTCTAGAGCCCCCTGAGACTTGCTTAATGCCTTCTAGGACTCTTCTAGGACCACGAGAAACCATCTAGAGCCCCCTGGGACCCCTTTAGGGCGTTCTAGGACTCTTCTAGGGTCCCCAGAGACCGTCTAGAGCCCTCTGGGACCCACTTAGGGCATTCTAGGACCCTTCTAAGACCACGAGGAACCCTCTAGAGCCCCCTGGGACCCCCTTAGGGCATTCTAGGTTCATTTTAAGACCCTGGGGAACCCTCTAGAGCCTCGTGGTACCACTTAGAGCCTTGTAGGACCCTTCTAGGACCAGAAGGAACCCTCTAGAGCCCTCTGGGACCCCCTTAGGGCCTTCTAGGACAATTCTAGCGCCCCCAGGGACCCTCTAGAGCCCCCTGGGACACACTTAGGGCCTTCTAGGACCCTTCTAGGACACAGGGAACCCTCAAGAGCCCCCTGGGACCCCCTTAGGGCTTTCTAGGGCCATGGTAAGACCCTGGGGAACCCTCCAGAGCACCCTGGGTCCTCTTTAGTGCCTTCTAGTACCCTTCTAGGGCCCCCAGGGACCTTCTAGAGCCCCCTGGTTACCCTTTGAGCCTTCTAGAACCCTTCTAGGAGCCCCAGGAACCCTCTAGAGCCCGCTGGGACCCCCTTAGGGCCTTCTAGGACCCTTCTAGGACCACAAGGAACCCTCTAGAGCCCCCTGGGACCCCTTTAGGGCCTTCTAGGACAATTCTAGGGCCGCCAGGGTCCGTCTAGAGCCCCCTGGGACCCCTTTAGGGCCTTCTAGGACACTTCTAGGACCACCAGGAGCCCTCTAGAGCCCCCTGGGACCCCCTTAGGGCATTCTAGGACCCTTCTAGGGCCCCCAGGGACCCTCTAGAGCCCCCTGGGACCCCCTTAGGGCTTTCTAAGACCCTTCTAGGACCACCAGGAGCCCTCTATAGCCCTCTGGGACCCTCTTTGCTCCTTCTAGGACCCTTCTAGTGCCCCCAGGGACACTCTAGAGCCCCCTGGGACTCCTTAGGGCCTACTAGGACCCTTCTAGGACCACGAGAAACCCTCTAGAGCCCCCTGGGACCTACTTAGGTCCTTCGAGGACCGTTCTAGGGTCACCAGGAACCCTCTAGAGCCCTCTGGGACCCACTTAGGGCCTTCTAGGACCCTTCTAGGACCACGAGGAACTCTCTAGAGCCCCCTGAGACTTGCTTAAGGCCTTCTAGGACTCTTCTAGGACCACGAGAAACCATCTAGAGCCCCCTGGGACCCCTTTAGGGCGTTCTAGGACTCTTCTAGGGTCCCCAGAGACCGTCTAGAGACCTCTGGGACCCACTTAGGGCCTTCTAGGACCCTTCTAGGACCACCAGGAGCCCTCTAGAGCCCCCTAGGACCCACTTAGGGCCTTCTAGGACTCTTCTAGTACCCCCAGGGACCCTCTAGAGCCCGCTGGGACCCTTTTAGGGCCTTCTAGGACCCTCCTAGGACCCACGGGTACCCTCTAGAGCCCTCTGGGACCCTTCTAGGCCTTTCTTGGACCCTTTTAGAATCACCAGGAACCCTCCAGAGTCCCCTGGGACCCTTCTAGGGCTTTCTAGGACCCTTCTAGGACCACGAGGAACCCTCTAGAGCCCCCGGGACCATTTTAGGGCCTTCTAGGACCCTTCTAGGACCACGAGAAACCATCTATAGCTCTCTGGGACCCCTTTAGGGCGTTCTAGGACTCTTCTAGGGTCCCCAGAGACCGTCTAGAGCCCCCTGGGATGCCTTAGAGCCTTCGAGGACCCTTCTAGGACCACGAGGAACCCTCTAGAGCCCCCTGGGACCCCCTTAGGGCATTCTAGGACCCTTCTAGGGCCCCCAGGGACCCTCTAGAGCCCCCTGGGACCCACTTAGGGCCTTCTAAGACCCTTCTAGGACCACCAGGAGCCCTCTATAGCCCTCTGGGACACCTTTTTGCACATTCTAGGACACTTCTAGTGCCCCCAGAGACCCTCTAGAGCTCCCTGGGAGTCTTTAGGGCCTACTAGGACCCTTCTAGGATCACCAGGAACCCTCTAGAGCCCTCTGGGACCCACTTAGGGCCTTCTAGGACCCTTCTAGGACCACGAGGAACCCTCTAGAGCCCCCTGGGACCCCCTTAGGGCATTCTAGGACCCTTCTAGGGCCCCCAGGGACCCTCTAGAGCCCCCTGGGACCCCCTTAGGGCTTTCTAAGACCCTTCTAGGACCACCAGGAGCCCTCTATAGCCCTCTGGGACCCTCTTTGCGCCTTCTAGGACCCTTCTAGTGCCCCAGGGACGCTCTAGAGCCCCCTGGGACTCTTTAGGGCCTACTAGGACCCTTCTAGGACCACGAGAAATCCTCTAGAGCCCCCTGGGACCTTCTTAGGTCCTTCGAGGACCGTTCTAGGGTCACCAGGAACCCTCTAGAGCCCTCTGGGACCCACTTAGGGCCTTCTAGGACCCTTCTAGGACCACGAGGAACTCTCTAGAGCCCCCTGAGACTTGCTTAAGGCCTTCTAGGACTCTTCTAGGACCACGAGAAACCATCTAGAGCCCCCTGGGACCCACTTAGGGCATTCTAGGTTCATTTTAAGACCCTGGGGAACCCTCTAGAGCCTCGTGGTACCACTTAGAGCCTTGTAGGACCCTTCTAGGACCAGAAGGAACCCTCTAGAGCCCCCTGGGACCCCCTTAGGGCCTTCTAGGACAATTCTAGCGCCCCCAGGGACCCTCTAGAGCCCCCTGGGACACACTTAGGGCCTTCTAGGACCCTTCTAGGACACAGGGAACCCTCAAGAGCCCCCTGGGACCCCCTTAGGGCTTTCTAGGGCCGTGGTAAGACCCTGGGGAACCCTCCAGAGCACCCTGGGTCCTCTTTAGTGCCTTCTAGTACCCTTCTAGGGCCCCCAGGGACCTTCTAGAGCCCCCTGGTTACCCTTTGAGCCTTCTAGAACCCTTCTAGGAGCCCCAGGAACCCTCTAGAGCCTGCTGGGACCCCCTTAGGGCCTTCTAGGACCCTTCTAGGACGGCGAGGAACCCTCTAGAGCCCCCTGGGACCCCTTTAGGGCCTTCTAGGACAATTCTAGGGCCGCCAGGGTCCCTCTAGAGCCCCCTGGGACCCCTTTAGGGCCTTCTAGGACCCTTCTAGGACCACCAGGAGCCCTCTAGAGCCCCCTAGGACCCACTTAGGGCCTTCTAGGACTCTTCTAGTACCCCCAGGGACCCTCTAGAGCCCCCTGGGACCCTTTTAGGGCCTTCTAGGACCCTCCTAGGACCCACGGGTACCCTCTAGAGCCCTCTGGGACCCTTCTAGGCCTTTCTTGGACCCTTTTAGAATCACCAGGAACCCTCCAGAGTCCCCTGGGGCCCTTCTAGGGCTTCTAGGACCCTTCTAGGACCACGAGGAACCCTCTAGAGCCCCCGGGACCATTTTAGGGCCTTCTAGGACCCTTCTAGGACCACGAGAAACCATCTATAGCTCTCTGGGACCCCTTTAGGGCGTTCTAGGACTCTTCTAGGGTCCCCAGAGACCGTCTAGAGCCCCCTGGGATGCCTTAGAGCCTTCGAGGACCCTTCTAGGACCACGAGGAACCCTCTAGAGCCCCCTGGGACCCCCTTAGGGCATTCTAGGACCCTTCTAGGGCCCCCAGGGACCCTCTAGAGCCCCCTGGGACCCCCTTAGGGCTTTCTAAGACCCTTCTAGGACCACCAGGAGCCCTCTATAGCCCTCTGGGACCCTCTTTGCTCCTTCTAGGACCCTTCTAGTGCCCCCAGGGACACTCTAGAGCCCCCTGGGACTCCTTAGAGCCTACTAGGACCCTTCTAGGACCACGAGGAACCCTCTAGAGCCCCCTGGGACCTACTTAGGTCCTTCGAGGACCGTTCTAGGGTCACCAGGAACCCTCTAGAGCCCTCTGGGACCCACTTAGGGCCTTCTAGGACCCTTCTAGGACCACGAGGAACTCTCTAGAGCCCCCTGAGACTTGCTTAAGGCCTTCTAGGACTCTTCTAGGACCACGAGAAACCATCTAGAGCCCCCTGGGACCCCTTTAGGGCGTTCTAGGACTCTTCTAGGGTCCCCAGAGACCGTCTAGAGACCTCTGGGACCCACTTAGGGCATTCTAGGACCCTTCTAGGACCACGAGGAACCCTCTAGAGCCCCCTGGGACCCCCTTAGGGCATTCTAGGTTCATTTTAAGACCCTGGGGAACCCTCTAGAGCCTCGTGGTACCACTTAGAGCCTTGTAGGACCCTTCTAGGACCAGAAGGAACCCTCTAGAGCCCTCTGGGACCCCCTTAGGGCCTTCTAGGACAATTCTAGCGCCCCCAGGGACCCTCTAGAGCCCCCTGGGACACACTTAGGGCCTTCTAGGACCCTTCTAGGACACAGGGAACCCTCAAGAGCCCCCTGGGACCCCCTTAGGGCTTTCTAGGGCCATGGTAAGACCCTGGGGAACCCTCCAGAGCACCCTGGGTCCTCTTTAGTGCCTTCTAGTACCCTTCTAGGGCCCCCAGGGACCTTCTAGAGCCCCCTGGTTACCCTTTGAGCCTTCTAGAACCCTTCTAGGAGCCCCAGGAACCCTCTAGAGCCCGCTGGGACCCCCTTAGGGCCTTCTAGGACCCTACTAGGACCACAAGGAACCCTCTAGAGCCCCCTGGGACCCCTTTAGGGCCTTCTAGGACAATTCTAGGGCCGCCAGGGTCCGTCTAGAGACCCCCTGGGACCCCTTTAGGGCCTTCTAGGACCCTTCTAGGACCACCAGGAGCCCTCTAGAGCCCCCTAGGACCCACTTAGGGCCTTCTAGGACTCTTCTAGTACCCCCAGGGACCCTCTAGAGCCCCCTGGGACCCTTTTAGGGCCTTCTAGGACCCTCCTAGGACCCACGGGTACCCTCTAGAGCCCTCTGGGACCCTTCTAGGCCTTTCTTGGACCCTTTTAGAATCACCAGGAACCCTCTAGAGCCCCCGGGACCCTTCTAGGGCCTTCTAGGACCCTTCTAGGACCACGAGGAACCCTCTAGAGCCCCCTGGGACCCCCTTAGGGCATTTTAGGACCCTTCTAGGGCCCCCAGGGACCCTCTAGAGCCCCCTGGGACCCACTTAGGGCCTTCTAAGACCCTTCTAGGACCACCAGGAGCCCTCTATAGCCCTCTGGGACAACTTTTTGCACATTCTAGGACACTTCTAGTGCCCCCAGAGACCCTCTAGAGCTCCCTGGGAGTCTTTAGGGCCTACTAGGACCCTTCTAGGATCACCAGGAACCATCTAGAGCCCTCTGGGACCCACTTAGGGCCTTCTAGGACCCTTCTAGGACCACGAGGAACCCTCTAGAGCCCCCTGGGACCCCCTTAGGGCATTCTAGGACCCTTCTAGGGCCCCCAGGGACCCTCTAGAGCCCCCTGGGACCCCCTTAGGGCTTTCTAAGACCCTTCTAGGACCACCAGGAGCCCTCTATAGCCCTCTGGGACCCCCTTAGGGCCTTCTAGGACAATTCTAGCGCCCCCAGGGACCCTCTAGAGCCCCCTGGGACACACTTAGGGCCTTCTAGGACCCTTCTAGGACACAGGGAACCCTCAAGAGCCCCCTGGGACCCCCTTAGGGCTTTCTAGGGCCATGGTAAGACCCTGGGGAACCCTCCAGAGCACCCTGGGTCCTCTTTAGTGCCTTCTAGTACCCTTCTAGGGCCCCCAGGGACCTTCTAGAGCCCCCTGGTTACCCTTTGAGCCTTCTAGAACCCTTCTAGGAGCCCCAGGAACCCTCTAGAGCCCGCTGGGACCCCCTTAGGGCCTTCTAGGACCCTACTAGGACCACAAGGAACCCTCTAGAGCCCCCTGGGACCCCTTTAGGGCCTTCTAGGACAATTCTAGGGCCGCCAGGGTCCGTCTAGAGACCCACTGGGACCCCTTTAGGGCCTTCTAGGACCCTTCTAGGACCACCAGGAGCCCTCTAGAGCCCCCTAGGACCCACTTAGGGCCTTCTAGGACTCTTCTAGTACCCCCAGGGACCCTCTAGAGCCCCCTGGGACCCTTTTAGGGCCTTCTAGGACCCTCCTAGGACCCACGGGTACCCTCTAGAGCCCTCTGGGACCCTTCTAGGCCTTTCTTGGACCCTTTTAGAATCACCAGGAACCCTCTAGAGCCCCCGGGACCCTTCTAGGGCCTTCTAGGACCCTTCTAGGACCACGAGGAACCCTCTAGAGCCCCCTGGGACCCCCTTAGGGCATTTTAGGACCCTTCTAGGGCCCCCAGGGACCCTCTAGAGACCCTGGGACCCACTTAGGGCCTTCTAAGACCCTTCTAGGACCACCAGGAGCCCTCTATAGCCCTCTGGGACAACTTTTTGCACATTCTAGGACACTTCTAGTGCCCCCAGAGACCCTCTAGAGCTCCCTGGGAGTCTTTAGGGCCTACTAGGACCCTTCTAGGATCACCAGGAACCATCTAGAGCCCTCTGGGACCCACTTAGGGCCTTCTAGGACCCTTCTAGGACCACGAGGAACCCTCTAGAGCCCCCTGGGACCCCCTTAGGGCATTCTAGGACCCTTCTAGGGCCCCCAGGGACCCTCTAGAGCCCCCTGGGACCCCCTTAGGGCTTTCTAAGACCCTTCTAGGACCACCAGGAGCCCTCTATAGCCCTCTGGGACCCTCTTTGCGCCTTCTAGAACCCTTCTAGTGCCCCCAGGGACACTCTAGAGCCCCCTGGGACTCCTTAGGGCCTACTAGGACCCTTCTAGGACCACGAGGAACCCTCTAGAGCCCCCTGGGACCCCCTTAGGGCATTCTAGGACCCTTCTAGGGCCCCCAGGGACCCTCTAGAGCCCCCTGGGACCCCCTTAGGGCTTTCTAAGACCCTTCTAGGACCACCAGGAGCCCTCTATAGCCCTCTGGGACCCTCTTTGCGCCTTCTAGGACCCTTCTAGTGCCCCCAGGGACACTCTAGAGCCCCCTGGGACTCCTTAGGGCCTACTAGGACCCTTCTAGGACCACGAGAAACCCTCTAGAGCCCCCTGGAACCTCCTTAGGTCCTTCTAGGACCGTTCTAGGGTCACCAGGAACCCTCTAGAGCCCCCTGGGACCCCCTTAGGGCTTTCTAAGACCCTTCTAGGACCACCAGGAGCCCTCTATAGCCCTCTGGGACCCTCTTTGCGCCTTCTAGGACCCTTCAAGTGCCCCCAGGGACACTCTAGAGCCCCCTGGGACTCCTTAGGGCCTACTAGGACCCATCTAGGACCACGAGGAACTCTCCAGAGCCCCCTGGGACTTGCTTAAGGACTTCTAGGACCCTTCTAGGACCACAAGGAACCCTCTAGAGCCCCCTGGGACCCCTTTAGGGCCTTCTAGGACAATTCTAGGGCCGCCAGGGTCCCTCTAGAGCCCCCTGGGACCCCTTTAGGGCCTTCTAGGACCCTTCTAGGACCACCAGGAGCCCTCTAGAGCCCCCTAGGACCCACTTAGGGCCTTCTAGGACTCTTCTAGTACCCCCAGGGACCCTCTAGAGCCCCCTGGGACCCTTTTAGGGCCTTCTAGGACCCTCCTAGGACCCACGGGTACCCTCTAGAGCCCTCTGGGACCCTTCTAGGCCTTTCTTGGACCCTTTTAGAATCACCAGGAACCCTCCAGAGTCCCCTGGGACCCTTCTAGGGCTTTCTAGGACCCTTCTAGGACCACGAGGAACCCTCTAGAGCCCCCGGGACCATTTTAGGGCCTTCTAGGACCCTTCTAGGACCACGAGAAACCATCTATAGCTCTCTGGGACCCCTTTAGGGCGTTCTAGGACTCTTCTAGGGTCCCCAGAGACCGTCTAGAGCCCTCTGGGACCCACTTAGGGCATTCTAGGACCCTTCTAGGACCACGAGGAACCCTCTAGAGCCCCCTGGGACCCCCTTAGGGCATTTTAGGACCCTTCTAGGGCCCCCAGGGACCCTCTAGAGACCCTGGGACCCACTTAGGGCCTTCTAAGACCCTTCTAGGACCACCAGGAGCCCTCTATAGCCCTCTGGGACACCTTTTTGCACATTCTAGGACACTTCTAGTGCCCCCAGAGACCCTCTAGAGCTCCCTGGGAGTCTTTAGGGCCTACTAGGACCCTTCTAGGATCACCAGGAACCCTCTAGAGCCCTCTGGGACCCACTTAGGGCCTTCTAGGACCCTTCTAGGACCACGAGGAACCCTCTAGAGCCCCCTGGGACCCCCTTAGGGCATTCTAGGACCCTTCTAGGGCCCCCAGGGACCCTCTAGAGCCCCCTGGGACCCCCTTAGGGCTTTCTAAGACCCTTCTAGGACCACCAGGAGCCCTCTATAGCCCTCTGGGACCCTCTTTGCGCCTTCTAGGACCCTTCTAGTGCCCCAGGGATGATCTAGAGCCCCCTGGGACTCCTTAGGGCCTACTAGGACCCTTCTAGGACCACGAGGAACCCTCTAGAGCCCCCTGGGACCCCCTTAGGGCATTCTAGGACCCTTCTAGGGCCCCCAGGGACCCTCTAGAGCCCCCTGGGACCCCCTTAGGGCTTTCTAAGACCCTTCTAGGACCACCAGGAGCCCTCTATAGCCCTCTGGGACCCTCTTTGCACCTTCTAGGACCCTTCTAGTGCCCCCAGGGACACTCTAGAGCCCCCTGGGACTCCTTAGGGCCTACTAGGACCCTTCTAGGACCACGAGAAACCCTCTAGAGCCCCCTGGGACCTCCTTAGGTCCTTCGAGGACCGTTCTACGGTCACCAGGAACCCTCTAGAGCCCCCTGGGACCCCCTTAGGGCTTTCTAAGACCCTTCTAGGACCACCAGGAGCCCTCTATAGCCCTCTGGGACCCTCTTTGCGCCTTCTAGGACCCTTCTACTGCCCCCAGGGACACTCTAGAGCCCCCTGGGACTCCTTAGGGCCTACTAGGACCCTTCTAGGACCACGAGAAACCCTCTAGAGCCCCCTGGGACCTCCTTAGGTCCTTCTAGGACCGTTCTAGGGTCACCAGGAACCCTCTAGAGCCCTCTGGGACCCACTTAGGGCCTTCTAGGACCCTTCTAGGACCACGAGGAACTCTCTAGAGCCCCCTGGGACTTGCTTAAGGACTTCTAGGACCCTTCTAGGACCACAAGGAACCCTCTAGAGCCCCCTGGGACCCCTTTAGGGCCTTCTAGGACAATTCTAGGGCCGCCAGGATCCGTCTAGAGCCCCCTGGGACCCCTTTAGGGCCTTCTAGTACCCATCTAGGACCACCAGGAGCCCTCTAGAGCCCCCTAGGACCCACTTAGGGCCTTCTAGGACTCTTCTAGTACCCCCAGGGACCCTCTAGAGCCCCCTGGGACCCTTTTAGGGCCTTCTAGGACCCTCCTAGGACCCACGGGTACCCTCTAGAGCCCTCTGGGACCCTTCTAGGCCTTTCTTGGACCCTTTTAGAATCACCAGGAACCCTCCAGAGCCCCCGGGACCCTTCTAGGGCCTTCTAGGACCCTTCTAGGACCACGAGAAACCATCTATAGCTCTCTGGGACCCCTTTAGGGCGTTCTAGGACTCTTCTAGGGTCCCCAGAGACCGTCTAGAGCCCTCTGGGACCCACTTAGGGCATTCTAGGACCCTTCTAGGACCACGAGGAACCCTCTAGAGCCCCCTGGGACCCCCTTAGGGCATTCTAGGACCCTTCTAGGGCCCCCAGGGACCCTCTAGAGCCCCCTGGGACCCCCTTAGGGCTTTCTAAGACCCTTCTAGGACCACCAGGAGCCCTCTATAGCCCTCTGGGACCCTCTTTGCGCCTTCTAGGACCCTTCTAGTGCCCCCAGGGACACTCTAGAGCCCCCTGGGACTTCTTAGAGCCTACTAGGACCCTTCTAGGACCACGAGAAACCCTCTAGAGCCCCCTGGGACCTCCTTAGGTCCTTCGAGGACCGTTCTAGGGTCACCAGGAACCCTCTAGAGCCCTCTGGGACCCACTTAGGGCCTTCTAGGACCCTTCTAGGACCACGAGGAACTCTCTAGAGCCCCCTGAGACTTGCTTAAGGCCTTCTAGGACTCTTCTAGGACCACGAGAAACCATCTAGAGCCCCCTGGGACCCACTTAGGGCATTCTAGGTTCATTTTAAGACCCTGGGGAACCCTCTAGAGCCTCGTGGTACCACTTAGAGCCTTGTAGGACTCTTCTAGGACCAGAAGGAACCCTCTAGAGCCCTCTGGGACCCCCTTAGGGCCTTCTAGGACAATTCTAGCGCCCCCAGGGACCCTCTAGAGCCCCCTGGGACACACTTAGGGCCTTCTAGGACCCTTCTAGGACACAGGGAACCCTCAAGAGCCCCCTGGGACCCACTTAGGGCTTTCTAGGGCCATGGTAAGACCCTGGGGAACCCTCCAGAGCACCCTGGGTCCTCTTTAGTGCCTTCTAGTACCCTTCTAGGGCCCCCAGGGACCTTCTAGAGCCCCCTGGTTACCCTTTGAGCCTTCTAGAACCCTTCTAGGAGCCCCAGGAACCCTCTAGAGCCCGCTGGGACCCCCTTAGGGCCTTCTAGGACCCTTCTAGGACCACAAGGAACCCTCTAGAGCCCCCTGGGACCCCTTTAGGGCCTTCTAGGACAATTCTAGGGCCGCCAGGGTCCCTCTAGAGCCC
Source organism: Phaenicophaeus curvirostris (assembly GCF_032191515.1). Classification (NCBI taxonomy): domain Eukaryota; kingdom Metazoa; phylum Chordata; class Aves; order Cuculiformes; family Cuculidae; genus Phaenicophaeus; species Phaenicophaeus curvirostris. The sequence continues at coordinate 1,400,695 of NW_027206668.1, forward strand.
CCTGGGACCCCTTTAGGGCCTTCTAGGACCCTTCTAGGACCACCAGGAGCCCTCTAGAGCCCCCTAGGACCCACTTAGGGCCTTCTAGGACTCTTCTAGTACCCCCAGGGACCCTCTAGAGCCCGCTGGGACCCTTTTAGGGCCTTCTAGGACCCTCCTAGGACCCATGGGTACCCTCTAGAGCCCTCTGGGACCCTTCTAGGCCTTTCTTGGACCCTTTTAGAATCACCAGGAACCCTCTAGAGCCCCCGGGACCCTTCTAGGGCCTTCTAGGACCCTTCTAGGACCACGAGAAACCATCTATAGCTCTCTGGGACCCCTTTAGGGCGTTCTAGGACTCTTCTAGGGTCCCCAGAGACCGTCTAGAGCCCCCTGGGATGCCTTAGAGCATTCGAGGACCCTTCTAGGACCACGAGGAACCCTCTAGAGCCCCCTGGAACCCCCTTAGGGCATTTTAGGACCCTTCTAGGGCCCCCAGGGACCCTCTAGAGACCCTGGGACCCACTTAGGGCCTTCTAAGACCCTTCTAGGACCACCAGGAGCCCTCTATAGCCCTCTGGGACACCTTTTTGCACATTCTAGGACACTTCTAGTGCCCCCAGAGACCCTCTAGAGCTCCCTGGGAGTCTTTAGGGCCTACTAGGACCCTTCTAGGATCACCAGGAACCCTCTAGAGCCCTCTGGGACCCACTAAGGGCCTTCTAGGACCCTTCTAGGACCACGAGGAACCCTCTAGAGCCCCCTGTGACCCCCTTAGGGCATTCTAGGACCCTTCTAGGGCCCCCAGGGACCCTCTAGAGCCCCCTGGGACCCCCTTAGGGCTTTCTAAGACACTTCTAGGACCACCAGGAGCCCTCTATAGCCCTCTGGGACCCTCTTTGCGCCTTCTAGGACCCTTCTAGTGCCCCAGGGATGCTCTAGAGCCCCCTGGGACTCCTTAGGGCCTACTAGGACCCTTCTAGGACCACGAGGAACCCTCTAGAGCCCCCTGGGACCCACTTAGGGCATTCTAGGACCCTTCTAGGGCCCCCAGGGACCCTCTAGAGCCCCCTGGGACCCCCTTAGGGCTTTCTAAGACCCTTCTAGGACCACCAGGAGCCCTCTATAGCCCTCTGGGACCCTCTTTGCGCCTTCTAGGACCCTTCTAGTGCACCCAGGGACACTCTAGAGCCCCCTGGGACTCCGTAGGGCCTACTAGGACCCTTCTAGGACCACGAGAAACCCTCTAGAGCCCCCTGGGACCTCCTTAGGTCCTTCTAGGACCGTTCTAGGGTCACCAGGAACCCTCTAGAGCCCCCTGGGACCCACTTAGGGCTTTCTAAGACCCTTCTAGGACCACCAGGAGCCCTCTATAGCCCTCTGGGACCCTCTTTGCGCCTTCTAGGACCCTTCTAGTGCCCCCAGGGACACTCTAGAGCCCCCTGGGACTCCTTAGGTCCTTCTAGGACCGTTCTAGGGTCACCAGGAACCCTCTAGAGCCCTCTGGGACCCACTTAGGGCCTTCTAGGACCCTTCTAGGACCACGAGGAACTCTCTAGAGCCCCCTGGGACTTGCTTAAGGACTTCTAGGACCCTTCTAGGACCACAAGGAACCCTCTAGAGCCCCCTGGGACCTCTTTAGGGCCTTCTAGGACAATTCTAGGGCCGCCAGGGTCCGTCTAGAGCCCCCTGGGACCCCTTTAGGGCCTTCTAGGACCCTTCTAGGACCACCAGGAGCCCTCTAGAGCCCCCTAGGACCCACTTAGGGCCTTCTAGGACTCTTCTAGTACCCCCAGGGACCCTCTAGAGCCCCCTGGGACCCTTTTAGGGCCTTCTAGGACCCTCCTAGGACCCACGGGTACCCTCTAGAGCCCTCTGGGACCCTTCTAGGCCTTTCTTGGACCCTTTTAGAATCACCAGGAACCCTCTAGAGCCCCCGGGACCCTTCTAGGGCCTTCTAGGACCCTTCTAGGACCACGAGAAACCATCTATAGCTCTCTGGGACCCCTTTAGGGCGTTCTAGGACTCTTCTAGGGTCCCCAGAGACCGTCTAGAGCCCCCTGGGATGCCTTAGAGCCTTCGAGGACCCTTCTAGGACCACGAGGAACCCTCTAGAGCCCCCTGGGACCCCCTTAGGGCATTCTAGGACCCTTCTAGGGCCCCCAGGGACCCTCTAGAGCCCCCTGGGACCCCCTTAGGGCTTTCTAAGACCCTTCTAGGACCACCAGGAGCCCTCTATAGCCCTCTGGGACCCTCTTTGCGCCTTCTAGGACCCTTCTAGTGCCCCCAGGGACACTCTAGAGCCCCCTGGGACTTCTTAGAGCCTACTAGGACCCTTCTAGGACCACGAGAAACCCTCTAGAGCCCCCTGGGACCTCCTTAGGTCCTTCGAGGACCGTTCTAGGGTCACCAGGAACCCTCTAGAGCCCTCTGGGACCCACTTAGGGCCTTCTAGGACCCTTCTAGGACCACGAGGAACTCTCTAGAGCCCCCTGAGACTTGCTTAAGGCCTTCTAGGACTCTTCTAGGACCACGAGAAACCATCTAGAGCCCCCTGGGACCCACTTAGGGCATTCTAGGTTCATTTTAAGACCCTGGGGAACCCTCTAGAGCCTCGTGGTACCACTTAGAGCCTTGTAGGACTCTTCTAGGACCAGAAGGAACCCTCTAGAGCCCCCTGGGACCCCCTTAGGGCCTTCTAGGACAATTCTAGCGCCCCCAGGGACCCTCTAGAGCCCCCTGGGACACACTTAGGGCCTTCTAGGACCCTTCTAGGACACAGGGAACCCTCAAGAGCCCCCTGGGACCCACTTAGGGCTTTCTAGGGCCATGGTAAGACCCTGGGGAACCCTCCAGAGCACCCTGGGTCCTCTTTAGTGCCTTCTAGTACCCTTCTAGGGCCCCCAGGGACCTTCTAGAGCCCCCTGGTTACCCTTTGAGCCTTCTAGAACCCTTCTAGGAGCCCCAGGAACCCTCTAGAGCCCGCTGGGACCCCCTTAGGGCCTTCTAGGACCCTTCTAGGACCACAAGGAACCCTCTAGAGCCCCCTGGGACCCCTTTAGGGCCTTCTAGGACAATTCTAGGGCCGCCAGGGTCCGTCTAGAGCCCCCTGGGACCCCTTTAGGGCCTTCTAGGACCCTTCTAGGACCACCAGGAGCCCTCTAGAGCCCCCTAGGACCCACTTAGGGCCTTCTAGGACTCTTCTAGTACCCCCAGGGACCCTCTAGAGCCCGCTGGGACCCTTTTAGGGCCTTCTAGGACCCTCCTAGGACCCATGGGTACCCTCTAGAGCCCTCTGGGACCCTTCTAGGCCTTTCTTGGACCCTTTTAGAATCACCAGGAACCCTCTAGAGCCCCCGGGACCCTTCTAGGGCCTTCTAGGACCCTTCTAGGACCACGAGAAACCATCTATAGCTCTCTGGGACCCCTTTAGGGCGTTCTAGGACTCTTCTAGGGTCCCCAGAGACCGTCTAGAGCCCCCTGGGATGCCTTAGAGCATTCGAGGACCCTTCTAGGACCACGAGGAACCCTCTAGAGCCCCCTGGGACCCCCTTAGGGCATTTTAGGACCCTTCTAGGGCCCCCAGGGACCCTCTAGAGACCCTGGGACCCACTTAGGGCCTTCTAAGACCCTTCTAGGACCACCAGGAGCCCTCTATAGCCCTCTGGGACACCTTTTTGCACATTCTAGGACACTTCTAGTGCCCCCAGAGACCCTCTAGAGCTCCCTGGGAGTCTTTAGGGCCTACTAGGACCCTTCTAGGATCACCAGGAACCCTCTAGAGCCCTCTGGGACCCACTAAGGGCCTTCTAGGACCCTTCTAGGACCACGAGGAACCCTCTAGAGCCCCCTGGGACCCCCTTAGGGCATTCTAGGACCCTTCTAGGGCCCCCAGGGACCCTCTAGAGCCCCCTGGGACCCCCTTAGGGCTTTCTAAGACCCTTCTAGGACCACCAGGAGCCCTCTATAGCCCTCTGGGACCCTCTTTGCGCCTTCTAGGACCCTTCTAGTGCCCCAGGGATGCTCTAGAGCCCCCTGGGACTCCTTAGGGCCTACTAGGACACTTCTAGGACCACGAGGAACCCTCTAGAGCCCCCTGGGACCCCCTTAGGGCATTCTAGGACCCTTCTAGGGCCCCCAGGGACCCTCTAGAGCCCCCTGGGACCCCCTTAGGGCTTTCTAAGACCCTTCTAGGACCACCAGGAGCCCTCTATAGCCCTCTGGGACCCTCTTTGCGCCTTCTAGGACCCTTCTAGTGCCCCCAGGGACACTCTAGAGCCCCCTGGGACTCCTTAGGGCCTACTAGGACCCTTCTAGGACCACGAGAAACCCTCTAGAGCCCCCTGGGACCCCCTTAGGGCATTCTAGGACCGTTCTAGGGTCACCAGGAACCCTCTAGAGCCCCCTGGGACCCACTTAGGGCTTTCTAAGACCCTTCTAGGACCACCAGGAGCCCTCTATAGCCCTCTGGGACCCTCTTTGCGCCTTCTAGGACCCTTCTAGTGCCCCCAGGGACACTCTAGATCCCCCTGGGACTCCTTTGGTCCTTCTAGGACCGTTCTAGGGTCACCAGGAACCCTCTAGAGCCCTCTGGGACCCACTTAGGGCCTTCTAGGACCCTTCTAGGACCACGAGGAACTCTCTAGAGCCCCCTGGGACTTGCTTAAGGACTTCTAGGACCCTTCTAGGACCACAAGGAACCCTCTAGAGCCCCCTGGGACCTCTTTAGGGCCTTCTAGGACAATTCTAGGGCCGCCAGGGTCCGTCTAGAGCCCCCTGGGACCCCTTTAGGGCCTTCTAGGACCCTTCTAGGACCACCAGGAGCCCTCTAGAGCCCCCTAGGACCCACTTAGGGCCTTCTAGGACTCTTCTAGTACCCCCAGGGACCCTCTAGAGCCCGCTGGGACCCTTTTAGGGCCTTCTAGGACCCTCCTAGGACCCACGGGTACCCTCTAGAGCCCTCTGGGACCCTTCTAGGCCTTTCTTGGACCCTTTTAGAATCACCAGGAACCCTCTAGAGCCCCCGGGACCCTTCTAGGGCCTTCTAGGACCCTTCTAGGACCACGAGAAACCATCTATAGCTCTCTGGGACCCCTTTAGGGCGTTCTAGGACTCTTCTAGGGTCCCCAGAGACCGTCTAGAGACCCTCGGACCCACTTAGGGCATTCTAGGACCCTTCTAGGACCACGAGGAACCCTCTAGAGCCCCCTGGGACCCCCTTAGGGCATTCTAGGACCCTTCTAGGGCCCCCAGGGACCCTCTAGAGCCCCCTGGGACCCCCTTAGCGCTTTCTAAGACCCTTCTAGGACCACCAGGAGCCCTCTATAGCCCTCTGGGACCCTCTTTGCGCCTTCTAGGACCCTTCTAGTGCCCCCAGGGACACTCTAGAGCCCCCTGGGACTTCTTAGAGCCTACTAGGACCCTTCTAGGACCACGAGAAACCCTCTAGAGCCCCCTGGGACCTCCTTAGGTCCTTCGAGGACCGTTCTAGGGTCACCAGGAACCCTCTAGAGCCCTCTGGGACCCACTTAGGGCCTTCTAGGACCCTTCTAGGACCACGAGGAACTCTCTAGAGCCCCCTGGGACTTGCTTAAGGCCTTCTAAGACTCTTCTAGGACCACGAGAAACCATCTAGAGCCCCCTGGGACCCACTTAGGGCATTCTAGGTTCATTTTAAGACCCTGGGGAACCCTCTAGAGCCTCGTGGTACCACTTAGAGCCTTGTAGGACTCTTCTAGGACCAGAAGGAACCCTCTAGAGCCCCCTGGGACCCCCTTAGGGCCTTCTAGGACAATTCTAGCGCCCCCAGGGACCCTCTAGAGCCCCCTGGGACCCCCTTAGGGCCTTCTAGGACCCTTCTAGGACACAGGGAACCCTCAAGAGCCCCCTGGGACCCCCTTAGGGCTTTCTAGGGCCATGGTAAGACCCTGGGGAACCCTCCAGAGCACCCTGGGTCCTCTTTAGTGCCTTCTAGTACCCTTCTAGGGCCCCCAGGGACCTTCTAGAGCCCCCTGGTTACCCTTTGAGCCTTCTAGAACCCTTCTAGGAGCCCCAGGAACCCTCTAGAGCCCGCTGGGACCCCCTTAGGGCCTTCTAGGACCCTTCTAGGACCACAAGGAACCCTCTAGAGCCCCCTGGGACCCCTTTAGGGCCTTCTAGGACAATTCTAGAGCCGCCAGGGTCCGTCTAGAGCCCCCTGGGACCCCTTTAGGGCCTTCTAGGACCCTTCTAGGACCACCAGGAGCCCTCTAGAGCCCCCTAGGACCCACTTAGGGCCTTCTAGGACTCTTCTAGTACCCCCAGGGACCCTCTAGAGCCCCCTGGGACCCTTTTAGGGCCTTCTAGGACCCTCCTAGGACCCACGGGTACCCTCTAGAGCCCTCTGGGACCCTTCTAGGCCTTTCTTGGACCCTTTTAGAATCACCAGGAACCCTCCAGAGTCCCCTGGGACCCTTCTAGGGCTTTCTAGGACCCTTCTAGGACCACGAGGAACCCTCTAGAGCCCCCGGGACCATTTTAGGGCCTTCTAGGACCCTTCTAGGACTACGAGAAACCATCTATAGCTCTCTGGGACCCCTTTAGGGCATTCTAGGACTCTTCTAGGGTCCCCAGAGACCGTCTAGAGCCCCCTGGGATGCCTTAGAGCCTTCGAGGACCCTTCTAGGACCACGAGGAACCCTCTAGAGCCCCCTGGGACCCCCTTAGGGCATTCTAGGACCCTTCTAGGGCCCCCAGGGACCCTCTAGAGCCCCCTGGGACCCCCTTAGGGCTTTCTAAGACCCTTCTAGGACCACCAGGAGCCCTCTATAGCCCTCTGGGACCCTCTTTGCGCCTTCTAGGACCCTTCTAGTGCCCCCAGGGACACTCTAGAGCCCCCTGGGACTCCTTAGAGCCTACTAGATCCCTTCTAGGAGCCCCAGGAACCCTCTAGAGCCTGCTGGGACCCACTTAGGGCCTTCTAGGACCCTTCTAGGACCACAAGGAACCCTCTAGAGCCCCCTGGGACCCCTTTAGGGCCTTCTAGGACAATTCTAGGGCCGCCAGGGTCCGTCTAGAGCCCCCTGGGACCCCTTTAGGGCCTTCTAGGACCCTTCTAGGACCACGAGGAACTCTCTAGAGCCCCCTGAGACTTGCTTAAGGCCTTCTAGGACTCTTCTAGGACCACGAGAAACCATCTAGACCCCCCTGGGACCCACTTAGGGCATTCTAGGTTCATTTTAAGACCCTGGGGAACCCTCTAGAGCCTCGTGGTACCACTTAGAGCCTTGTAGGACCCTTCTAGGACCAGAAGGAACCCTCTAGAGCCCTCTGGGACCCCCTTAGGGCCTTCTAGGACAATTCTAGCGCCCCCAAGGACCCTCTAGAGCCCCCTGGGACACACTTAGGGCCTTCTAGAACCCTTCTAGGACACAGGGAACCCTCAAGAGCCCCCTGGGACCCCCTTAGGGCTTTCTAGGGCCATGGTAAGACCCTGGGGAACCCTCCAGAGCACCCTGGGTCCTCTTTAGTGCCTTCTAGTACCCTTCTAGGGCCCCCAGGGACCTTCTAGAGCCCCCTGGTTACCCTTTGAGCCTTCTAGAACCCTTCTAGGAGCCCCAGGAACCCTCTAGAGCCCGCTGGGACCCCCTTAGGGCCTTCTAGGACCCTTCTAGGACCACAAGGAACCCTCTAGAGCCCCCTGGGACCCCTTTAGGGCCTTCTAGGACAATTCTAGGGCCGCCAGGGTCCGTCTAGAGCCCCCTGGGACCCCTTTAGGGCCTTCTAGGACCCTTCTAGGACCACCAGGAGACCTCTAGAGCCCCCTAGGACCCACTTAGGGCCTTCTAGGACTCTTCTAGTACCCCCAGGGACCCTCTAGAGCCCCCTGGGACCCTTTTAGGGCCTTCTAGGACCCTCCTAGGACCCACGGGTACCCTCTAGAGCCCTCTGGGACCCTTCTAGGCCTTTCTTGGACCCTTTTAGAATCACCAGGAACCCTCCAGAGTCCCCTGGGACACTTCTAGGGCTTTCTAGGACCCTTCTAGGACCACGAGGAACCCTCTAGAGCCCCCGGGACCATTTTAGGGCCTTCTAGGACCCTTCTAGGACCACGAGAAACCATCTATAGCTCTCTGGGACCCCTTTAGGGCGTTCTAGGACTCTTCTAGGGTCCCCAGAGACCGTCTAGAGCCCCCTGGGATGCCTTAGAGCCTTCGAGGACCCTTCTAGGACCACGAGGAACCCTCTAGAGCCCCCTGGGACCCTCTTTGCGCCTTCTAGGACCCTTCTAGTGCCCCCAGGGACACTCTAGAGCCCCCTGGGACTCCTTAGAGCCTACTAGGACCCTTCTAGGACCACGAGAAACCCTCTAGAGCCCCCTGGGACCTCCTTAGGTCCTTCGAGGACCGTTCTAGGGTCACCAGGAACCCTCTAGAGCCCTCTGGGACCCACTTAGGGCCTTCTAGGACCCTTCTAGGACCACGAGGAACTCTCTAGAGCCCCCTGGGACTTGCTTAAGGCCTTCTAAGACTCTTCTAGGACCACGAGAAACCATCTAGAGCCCCCTGGGACCCACTTAGGGCATTCTAGGTTCATTTTAAGACCCTGGGGAACCCTCTAGAGCCTCGTGGTACCACTTAGAGCCTTGTAGGACCCTTCTAGGACCAGAAGGAACCCTCTAGAGCCCTCTGGGACCCCCTTAGGGCCTTCTAGGACAATTCTAGCGTCCCCAGGGACCCTCTAGAGCCCCCTGGGACACACTTAGGGCCTTCTAGGACCCTTCTAGGACACAGGGAACCCTCAAGAGCCCCCTGGGACCCACTTAGGGCTTTCTAGGGCCATGGTAAGACCCTGGGGAACCCTCCAGAGCACCCTGGGTCCTCTTTAGTGCCTTCTAGTACCCTTCTAGGACCCTCAGGGACCTTCTAGAGCCCCCTGGTTACCCTTTGAGCCTTCTAGAACCCTTCTAGGAGCCCCAGGAACTCTCTAGATCCCGCAGGGACCCCCTTAGGGCCTTCTAGGACCCTTCTAGGACCACAAGGAACCCTCTAGAGCCCCCTGGGACCCCTTTAGGGCCTTCTAGGACAATTCTAGGGCCGCCAGGGTCCGTCTAGAGCCCCCTGGGACCCCTTTAGGGCCTTCTAGGACCCTTCTAGGACCACCAGGAGCCCTCTAGAGCCCCCTAGGACCCACTTAGGGCCTTCTAGGACTCTTCTAGTACCCCCAGGGACCCTCTAGAGCCCCCTGGGACCCTTTTAGGGCCTTCTAGGACCCTCCTAGGACCCACGGGTACCCTCTAGAGCCCTCTGGGACCCTTCTAGGCCTTTCTTGGACCCTTTTAGAATCACCAGGAACCCTCTAGAGCCCCCGGGACCCTTCTAGGGCCTTCTAGGACCCTTCTAGGACCACGAGAAACCATCTATAGCTCTCTGGGACCCCTTTAGGGCGTTCTAGGACTCTTCTAGGGTCCCCAGAGACCGTCTAGAGCCCCCTGGGATGCCTTAGAGCCTTCGAGGACCCTTCTAGGACCACGAGGAACCCTCTAGAGCCCCCTGGGACCCCCTTAGGGCATTCTAGGACCCTTCTAGGGCCCCCAGGGACCCTCTAGAGCCCCCTGGGACCCCCTTAGGGCTTTCTAAGACCCTTCTAGGACCACCAGGAGCCCTCTATAGCCCTCTGGGACCCTCTTTGCGCCTTCTAGGACCCTTCTAGTGCCCCCAGGGACACTCTAGAGCCCCCTGGGACTTCTTAGAGCCTACTAGGACCCTTCTAGGACCACGAGAAACCCTCTAGAGCCCCCTGGGACCTCCTTAGGTCCTTCGAGGACCGTTCTAGGGTCACCAGGAACCCTCTAGACCCCCCTGGGACCCACTTAGGGCATTCTAGGTTCATTTTAAGACCCTGGGGAACCCTCTAGAGCCTCGTGGTACCACTTAGAGCCTTGTAGGACCCTTCTAGGACCAGAAGGAACCCTCTAGAGCCCCCTGGGACCCCCTTAGGGCCTTCTAGGACAATTCTAGCGCCCCCAGGGACCCTCTAGAGCCCCCTGGGACACACTTAGGGCCTTCTAGGACCCTTCTAGGACACAGGGAACCCTCAAGAGCCCCCTGGGACCCCCTTAGGGCTTTCTAGGGCCATGGTAAGACCCTGGGGAACCCTCCAGAGCACCCTGGGTCCTCTTTAGTGCCTTCTAGTACCCTTCTAGGGCCCCCAGGGACCTTCTAGAGCCCCCTGGTTACCCTTTGAGCCTTCTAGAACCCTTCTAGGAGCCCCAGGAACCCTCTAGAGCCCGCTGGGACCCCCTTAGGGCCTTCTAGGACCCTTCTAGGACCACAAGGAACCCTCTAGAGCCCCCTGGGACCCCTTTAGGGCCTTCTAGGACAATTCTAGGGCCGCCAGGGTCCCTCTAGAGCCCCCTGGGACCCCTTTAGGGCCTTCTAGGACCCTTCTAGGACCACCAGGAGCCCTCTAGAGCCCCCTAGGACCCACTTAGGGCCTTCTAGGACTCTTCTAGTACCCCCAGGGACCCTCTAGAGCCCGCTGGGACCCTTTTAGGGCCTTCTAGGACCCTCCTAGGACCCACGGGTACCCTCTAGAGCCCTCTGGGACCCTTCTAGGCCTTTCTTGGACCCTTTTAGAATCACCAGGAACCCTCCAGAGTCCACTGGGACCCTTCTAGGGCTTTCTAGGACCCTTCTAGGACCACGAGGAACCCTCTAGAGCCCCCGGGACCATTTTAGGGCCTTCTAGGACCCTTCTAGGACCACGAGAAACCATCTATAGCTCTCTGGGACCCCTTTAGGGCGTTCTAGGACTCTTCTAGGGTCCCCAGAGACCGTCTAGAGCCCCCTGGGATGCCTTAGAGCCTTCGAGGACCCTTCTAGGACCACGAGGAACCCTCTAGAGCCCCCTGGGACCCCCTTAGGGCATTCTAGGACCCTTCTAGGGCCCCCAGGGACCCTCTAGAGCCCCCTGGGACCCCCTTAGGGCTTTCTAAGACCCTTCTAGGACCACCAGGAGCCCTCTATAGCCCTCTGGGACCCTCTTTGCGCCTTCTAGGACCCTTCTAGTGCCCCCAGGGACACTCTAGAGCCCCCTGGGACTCCTTAGAGCCAACTAGGACCCTTCTAGGACCACGAGAAACCCTCTAGAGCCCCCTGGGACCTTCTTAGGTCCTTCGAGGACCGTTCTAGGGTCACCAGGAACCCTCTAGAGCCCTCTGGGACCCACTTAGGGCCATCTAGGACCCTTCTAGGACCACGAGGAACTCTCTAGAGCCCCCTGGGACTTGCTTAAGGACTTCTAGGACCCTTCTAGGACCACAAGGAACCCTCTAGAGCCCCCTGGGACCCCTTTAGGGCCTTCTAGGACCCTTCTAGGACCACCAGGAGCCCTCTAGAGCCCCCTAGGACCCACTTAGGGCCTTCTAGGACTCTTCTAGTACGCCCAGGGACCCTCTAGAGCCCCCTGGGACCCTTTTAGGGCCTTCTAGGACCCTCCTAGGACCCACGGGTACCCTCTAGAGCCCACTGTGACCCTTCTAGGTCTTTCTTGGACCCTTTTAGAATCACCAGGAACACTCTAGAGCCCCCGGGACCCTTCTAGGGCCTTCTAGGACCCTTCTAGGACCACGAGAAACCATCTATAGCTCTCTGGGACCCCTTTAGGGCGTTCTAGGACTCTTCTAGGGTCCCCAGAGACCGTCTAGAGCCCCCTGGGATGCCTTAGAGCCTTCGAGGACCCTTCTAGGACCACGAGGAACCCTCTAGAGCCCCCTGGGACCCCCTTAGGGCATTCTAGGACCCTTCTAGGGCCCCCAGGGACCCTCTAGAGCCCCCTGGGACCCACTTAGGGCCTTCTAAGACCCTTCTAGGACCACCAGGAGCCCTCTATAGCCCTCTGGGACACCTTTTTGCACATTCTAGGACACTTCTAGTGCCCCCAGAGACCCTCTAGAGCTCCCTGGGAGTCTTTAGGGCCTACTAGGACCCTTCTAGGATCACCAGGAACCCTCTAGAGCCCTCTGGGACCCACTTAGGGCCTTCTAGGACCCTTCTAGGACCACGAGGAACCCTCTAGAGCCCCCTGGGACCCCCTTAGGGCATTCTAGGACCCTTCTAGGGCCCCCAGGGACCCTCTAGAGCCCCCTGGGACCCCCTTAGGGCTTTCTAAGACCCTTCTAGGACCACCAGGAGCCCTCTATAGCCCTCTGGGACCCTCTTTGCGCCTTCTAGGACCCTTCTAGTGCCCCCAGGGACACTCTAGAGCCCCCTGGGACTCTTTAGGGCCTAGTAGGACCCTTCTAGGACCACGAGGAACCCTCTAGAGCCCCCTGGGACCCACTTAGGGCATTCTAGGACCCTTCTAGGGCCCCCAGGGACCCTCTAGAGCCCCCTGGGACCCCCTTAGGGCTTTCTAAGACCCTTCTAGGACCACCAGGAGCCCTCTATAGCCCTCTGGGACCCTCTTTGCGCCTTCTAGGACCCTTCTAGTGCCCCCAGGGACACTCTAGAGCCCCCTGGGACTCCTTAGAGCCAACTAGGACCCTTCTAGGACCACGAGAAACCCTCTAGAGCCCCCTGGGACCTTCTTAGGTCCTTCGAGGACCGTTCTAGGGTCACCAGGAACCCTCTAGAGCCCTCTGGGACCCACTTAGGGCCTTCTAGGACCCTTCTAGGACCACGAGGAACTCTCTAGAGCCCCCTGGGACTTGCTTAAGGACTTCTAGGACCCTTCTAGGACCACAAGGAACCCTCTAGAGCCCCCTGGGACCCCTTTAGGGCCTTCTAGGACCCTTCTAGGACCACCAGGAGCCCTCTAGAGCCCCCTAGGACCCACTTAGGGCCTTCTAGGACTCTTCTAGTACGCCCAGGGACCCTCTAGAGCCCCCTGGGACCCTTTTAGGGCCTTCTAGGACCCTCCTAGGACCCACGGGTACCCTCTAGAGCCCACTGTGACCCTTCTAGGTCTTTCTTGGACCCTTTTAGAATCACCAGGAACCCTCTAGAGCCCCCGGGACCCTTCTAGGGCCTTCTAGGACCCTTCTAGGACCACGAGAAACCATCTATAGCTCTCTGGGACCCCTTTAGGGCGTTCTAGGACTCTTCTAGGGTCCCCAGAGACCGTCTAGAGCCCCCTGGGATGCCTTAGAGCCTTCGAGGACCCTTCTAGGACCACGAGGAACCCTCTAGAGCCCCCTGGGACCCCCCTTAGGGCATTCTAGGACCCTTCTAGGGCCCCCAGGGACCCTCTAGAGCCCCCTGGGACCCACTTAGGGCCTTCTAAGACCCTTCTAGGACCACCAGGAGCCCTCTATAGCCCTCTGGGACACCTTTTTGCACATTCTAGGACACTTCTAGTGCCCCCAGAGACCCTCTAGAGCTCCCTGGGAGTCTTTAGGGCCTACTAGGACCCTTCTAGGATCACCAGGAACCCTCTAGAGCCCTCTGGGACCCACTTAGGGCCTTCTAGGACCCTTCTAGGACCACGAGGAACCCTCTAGAGCCCCCTGGGACCCCCTTAGGGCATTCTAGGACCCTTCTAGGGCCCCCAGGGACCCTCTAGAGCCCCCTGGGACCCCCTTAGGGCTTTCTAAGACCCTTCTAGGACCACCAGGAGCCCTCTATAGCCCTCTGGGACCCTCTTTGCGCCTTCTAGGACCCTTCTAGTGCCCCCAGGGACACTCTAGAGCCCCCTGGGACTCTTTAGGGCCTAGTAGGACCCTTCTAGGACCACGAGGAACCCTCTAGAGCCCCCTGGGACCCACTTAGGGCATTCTAGGACCCTTCTAGGTCCCCCAGGGACCCTCTAGAGCCCCCTGGGACCCCCTTAGGGCTTTCTAAGACCCTTCTAGGACCACCAGGAGCCCTCTATAGCCCTCTGGGACCCTCTTTGCGCCTTCTAGGACCCTTCTAGTGCCCCCAGGGACACTCTAGAGCCCCCTGGGACTCCTTAGGGCCTACTAGGACCCTTCTAGGACCACGAGAAACCCTCTAGAGCCCCCTGGGACCTCCTTAGGTCCTTCTAGGACCGTTCTAGGGTCACCAGGAACCCTCTAGAGCCCTCTGGGACCCACTTAGGGCCTTCTAGGACAATTCTAGGGCCGCCAGGGTCCGTCTAGAGCCCCCTGGGACCCCTTTAGGGCCTTCTAGGACCCTTCTAGGACCACCAGGAGCCCTCTAGAGCCCCCTAGGACCCACTTAGGGCCTTCTAGGACTCTTCTAGTACCCCCAGGGACCCTCTACAGCCCCCTGGGACCCTTTTAGGGCCTTCTAGGACCCTCCTAGGACCCACGGGTACCCTCTAGAGCCCTCTGGGACCCTTCTAGGCCTTTCTTGGACCCTTTTAGAATCACCAGGAACCCTCTAGAGCCCCCGGGACCCTTCTAGGGCCTTCTAGGACCCTTCTAGGACCACGAGAAACCATCTATAGCTCTCTGGGACCCCTTTAGGGCGTTCTAGGACTCTTCTAGGGTCCCCAGAGACCGTCTAGAGCCCCCTGGGATGCCTTAGAGCCTTCGAGGACCCTTCTAGGACCACGAGGAACCCTCTAGAGCCCCCTGGGACCCCCTTAGGGCATTCTAGGACCCTTCTAGGGCCCCCAGGGACCCTCTAGAGCCCCCTGGGACCCACTTAGGGCCTTCTAAGACCCTTCTAGGACCACCAGGAGCCCTCTATAGCCCTCTGGGACACCTTTTTGCACATTCTAGGACACTTCTAGTGCCCCCAGAGACCCTCTAGAGCTCCCTGGGAGTCTTTAGGGCCTACTAGGACCCTTCTAGGATCACCAGGAACCCTCTAGAGCCCTCTGGGACCCACTTAGGGCCTTCTAGGACCCTTCTAGGACCACGAGGAACCCTCTAGAGCCCCCTGGGACCCCCTTAGGGCATTCTAGGACCCTTCTAGGGCCCCCAGGGACCCTCTAGAGCCCCCTGGGACCCCCTTAGGGCTTTCTAAGACCCTTCTAGGACCACCAGGAGCCCTCTATAGCCCTCTGGGACCCTCTTTGCGCCTTCTAGGACCCTTCTAGTGCCCCCAGGGACACTCTAGAGCCCCCTGGGACTCTTTAGGGCCTACTAGGACCCTTCTAGGACCACGAGAAATCCTCTAGAGCCCCCTGGGACCTCCTTAGGTCCTTCGAGGACCGTTCTAGGGTCACCAGGAACCCTCTAGAGCCCTCTGGGACCCACTTAGGGCCTTCTAGGACCCTTCTAGGACCACGAGGAACTCTCTAGAGCCCCCTGAGACTTGCTTAAGGCCTTCTAGGACTCTTCTAGGACCACGAGAAACCATCTAGAGCCCCCTGGGACCCACTTAGGGCATTCTAGGTTCATTTTAAGACCCTGGGGAACCCTCTAGAGCCTCGTGGTACCACTTAGAGCCTTGTAGGACCCTTCTAGGACCAGAAGGAAGCCTCTAGAGCCCCCTGGGACCCCCTTAGGGCCTTCTAGGACAATTCTAGCGCCCCCAGGGACCCTCTAGAGCCCCCTGGGACCCCCTTAGGGCTTTCTAGGGCCATGGTAAGACCCTGGGGAACCCTCCAGAGCACCCTGGGTCCTCTTTAGTGCCTTCTAGTACCCTTCTAGGGCCCCCAGGGACCTTCTAGAGCCCCCTGGTTACCCTTTGAGCCTTCTAGAACCCTTCTAGGAGCCCCAGGAACCCTCTAGAGCCCGCTGGGACCCCCTTAGGGCCTTCTAGGACCCTTCTAGGACCACAAGGAACCCTCTAGAGCCCCCTGGGACCCCTTTAGGGCCTTCTAGGACAATTCTAGGGCCGCCAGGGTCCGTCTAGAGCCCCCTGGGACCCCTTTAGGGCCTTCTAGGACCACCAGGAGCCCTCTAGAGCCCCCTAGGACCCACTTAGGGCCTTCTAGGACTCTTCTAGTACCCCCAGGGACCCTCTAGAGCCCCCTGGGACCCTTTTAGGGCCTTCTAGGACCCTCCTAGGACCCACGGGTACCCTCTAGAGCCCTCTGGGACCCTTCTAGGCCTTTCTTGGACCCTTTTAGAATCACCAGGAACCCTCCAGAGTCCCCTGGGACCCTTCCAGGGCTTTCTAGAACCCTTCTAGGACCACGAGGAACCCTCTGGATCTCCCTGGGGTCCCCTTAGGGCCTTCTAGGACCCTTCTAGGACCACAAGGAACCCTCTAGAGCCCTCTGTGACACATTTTGTGCCTTCTAGGAGACTTTTAGTGCCCCCAGGGACCCTCTAGGCCCCCCTGTGACCCATTTAGGGCCTTCTAGGACAATTCTAGGGCCCCCAGGGACACTCTAGAGCCCCGTGGGACCCCTTAGAGCATTCTAGGACACTTCTAGGAGCCCCAGGAACCTTCTAGAACCCTCTGGGACCCACTTAGGCCCTTCTAGGACCCTTCTAGGACCACCAGGAACCTTCTAAAGCCCTCTGGGACCCCCTTAAAGCCTTCTAGGACCCTTCTAGTGCTCCCAGGAACCCTCTAGAGCCCCCTGGGACCCCTTTATGGCCTTCTAAGACCCTTCTAGGACCACAAGAAACGCTCTAGAGCCCCCAGGGACTCCCTTAGGGCCTTCTAGGACCCTTCTAGGATCACCAGGATCCCTTTAGAGCCTTCTGGGACCCACTTAGGTCCTTCTAGTACCGTTCTAGGACCACGAGAAACTCTCTACAGCCCCCTGGGACGCCCTTAGGGCCTTCTAGGACCCTTCTAGGACCACGAGAAACCATCTAGAGCTCCCTGGGAACCCCTTACGGCCTTCTAGGATCATTGTAAGACCCCGGGGAACCCTCTAGAGCTCCCTGGGACCTCTTTAGGCCCTTCTAGGGCCCTTCTAGGACCACCAGGGACACTCTAGAGCCCTCTGGGACCCCCTTAGGGCCTTCTAGGACCATTCTAGTGCCCCCAGGGACCCTCTAGAGCCCCCTGGGACCCCTTTAGGTCCTTCTAGGACCCTTCTAGGGCCACCAGGGACACTCTAAAGCCCCCTGGGACCCCCTTAGGGCCTGCTAGGTGTCTTCTACGACCACGAGGAACCATCTAGAACCCCCTGAGACCACTTAGGACCTTCTAGGACAATTGTATGACCCCAGGGAACCCCCTAGAGTCGTCTGGGACCCCCTTAGGGCCTACTAGGACCATTGTAAGACCCCAGGGAACACTCTAGAGTCCCCTAGGACTCCTTAAGGCCTTCTAGGACCCTTCTAGGACCACGAGAAACCCTCTAGAGCCCCCAGGGACTCCCTTAGGGCCTTCTAGGACCCTTCTAGGATCACCAGGAACCCTCTAGAGCCATCTGGGACCCACTTAGGACCTTCTAGGACCCTTCTAGGACCACGAGAAACCATCCAGAGCCCCCTGGGACTCCTTAGAGCCTTCTAGGACCCTTCTAGGAGTCCCTGAATCCCTCTAGAGCCCCATGGGACCCACTTAGGTCCTTCTAGGACACTTCAAACACCACCAGCATCCCTCTAGAGCTCACTGGGAAGCATTTAGGGCCTTCTAAGACCCTTCTAGGACCACGAGGAACCCTCTAGAGCCCCCTGGGACCATTTTAGGGCCTTCTAGGTCCCTTCTAGGACCACTAGGAACCATGTAGACCCCCTGGGACAATTTAGGACCTTCTAGGACCATTGTAAGACCATGGGGATCCCTGTAGAGCCCTCTGGGACCCCCTTAGGACCTTCTAGGACCCTTCTAGAACCACCAGGATCCCTCTAGAGCCCCCTGGAACCACCTTAGGGCCTTCTAAAACCCTTCTAGGACCTTGAGGAACCCTCTAGAGCTCTTTGGGACCCCTATAGAAGGGTCTGGAGGCCTTCAGAAGGGTCTGGATGGGCTCTAGAAAGGTCTGGGGGCCTTCAGAATGGCCCTGGGGGGATCTAGAAGGGTCTGGAGGCCTTCAGAAGGGTCCTGAGTGGCTCTAGAAGGGTCTGGGGGCCTTCAGAAGGGCCCTGGGGGGATCTAGAAGGGTCTGGAGGCCTTCTGAAGGGTCCTGAGCGGCTCTAGAATGGTCTGGGGGCATTCAGAAGGGTCTGGATGGGCTCTAGAAGGGTCTGGGGTCCTTCAGAATGGCCCTGGGGGGATCTAGAATGGTCTGGAAGCCATCAGAAGGGCCCTGAGTGGCTCTAGAACCGTCTGGGGGCATTCAGAATGGCCCAGGGGAACTAGAAGGGTCTGGAGACCTTCAGAAGGGTCCTGAGCGGCTCTAGAAGGGTCTGGGGGCCGTCAGAAGGGCCGTGGGTGGGCTCTAGAAGGGTCTGGGGGCTTTCAGAAGGGCCCCAGGTGGGCTCTAGAAGGGTCTGGAGGCCTTCAGAAGGGTCCTGAGGGGCTCTAGAAGGGTCCAACTTGGATCTCAAACGGTCTAGGGCCTTCAGATTGGTCCTGGGGGGCTCTAGAAGGGTCTTGGAACCTTCATAAAGGTCCTGACTGGCTCTAGAAGGGTTCTGAGGGGCTCTAGAAGGGTCTGGGGGCATTCAGAAGGGTCCTGAGGGGCTCTAGAAGGGTCTGGGAGCCTTTAGAAGGGTCCTCGGGGGCTCTAGAAAGTCATAGAAGGGTCTTAGAAGGCCCTAACAGCGTCCCAGGGTGCTTCAGAGGGTTTGCAGAAGTCTTAGAAGAGTCCTACAAGGACCTAAGGAGGTCCCAGGGGGCTCCAGAGGCTTCCTGGTGACTCTAGAAGGGTCCTTGAAAGCCCTAAGTGGGTCCCAGGTGGATCTAGCGGGTACCTGTGGGTTCTAGAAGGTTCCTAGAAGGTCATAAGGGGCTCCCAGGGGGCTCTAGAGGGTTCCTGGTGGTCCTAGAAGGTTCCTAGAAGGTCCTAAGGGGGTCCCAGAGCGCTCTAGAGGTATCCTCGTGGTCGTAGAAGGTTCCTATAAGGTTCTAAGGGGGTCTCAGGGGGCTCTAGATGGTTCCTCGTGGCCCTAGGAGGGTCCTAGAAAGCCCTAAGCGGGTCCCAGGAGGCTCTAGAGGGTTCCTGGTGACTCTAGAAGGGTCCCAGTAAGCCCTAGAAAGGTCCCAGGGGGCTCTAGAGGGTTCCTGGAGACCCTAGAAGAGTCCCAGAAAGCCCTAGAAGGGTCCCACGGGGCTCTAGAGGGTTCTCGTGGGTCCTAGAAGGGTTCTAGAAGGCCCTAAGGGTGCCCAGAGGACTCCAGAGGATTCTTCGTGGTCCTAGAAGAGCTCTAGAAGGCACTAAATAGGTCCAAGGTTGCTCTAGAGGGTTCCTCGTGGTCTTAGATGCGTCCGAGAAGGCCCTAAGGGGTCCCAGGGGGCTCTAGAGGGTCCTTGGGGCACTAGAAGGGTCCTAGAAGACCTTAAGTGGGTCTCAGGTGGCTCTAGGGGTTTCCTCGTTGTCCTAGAAGGGTCCTAGGAGGCCCTAAGTGGGTCCCAGGGGGCTCTAGAGGGTTTCATGTGTTCCTAGAATAACCCAGAAGGCCCTAAGGAGGTCCCAGGTGGCTCTAGATGGTTTCTCGTGGTCCTAGAAGGGTCATAGAAAGCACTAAGGGGGTCCTAGGGAGCTCTAGAGGGTTCCTCGTGGTGCTAGAATGTACCTAGAAGGCTCTAAGGGGGTCTCAAAGAGCTCTAGAGGGTTCTTCGAGGTCTTAGAAGCATCTGAGAAGGCCCTAAGGGGGTTCCAGGGGGCTCTAGAAGGTCCCTGGGGGCCCTAGAAAGGTCCTAGAAGGCCCTAAGAAGGTCCCAGGTGCCTCTAGAGAGTTCCTCGTGGTCTTAGAAGGGTTCTAGAAGGCCCTATGTGGTCCCAGGGGGCTCTAGAGGGTCCCTGGGACACTAGAAGTGTCCTAGAAGGCCCTAAGTGGGTCTCAGGGTGCTCTAGGGGGTTCCTCGTTGTCCTAGAAGTGTCCTAGGAGGCCCTAAGTGGGTCCCAGGGGGCTCTAGAGGGCTCCTGGTGACTCTAGAAGTCTCCTATAAAGCTCTAGAAGGGTCCCAGGGGGCTCTAGAAGGTACGTGGTGACACTAGACGGGTCCTAGAAAGACCTAGAATGATCCCAGAGGGCTCTAGAGGGTTCCCTTGGGTCCTAGAAGCGTCCTAGAAGGCCCTAAAGGGGTCCCAGGGGGCTCTAGATGGTTCCTCGTGGTCTTAAAAGGGTCTTAGAAGGCCCTAAATGGGTCCCAGGGGGCTCTAGAGGGTTCCTCGTGTTTCTAAAAGGGTCCTATAAGGCCCTAAGGGGGTCCCAGGGGTCTCTAGAGGGTTTCTCGTGGTCCTAGAATGGTCCTAGAAGACACTAAGGGGGTCCCAGGGGGTTCTACATGGTTTCTCGTGGTCCTAGAAGGCACCTAGAAGGGTCTAAGTGGGTCCCAGGGGGCTCTAGAGGGTTTCTCGTGGTCCTTGAAGGGTCCTAGATGGTCCTAAAGTGGTCCGAGGGAGTTCTAGAGGGTTCCTGGTTACACTAGAAGTGTCCTAGAAAGCCCTAGAAGGGTCCAATGGGGCTCTAGAGGGTTCCCTGTGGTCCTTGAAGGGTCCTAGAAGGCCCTAAAATGGTCCCAGGGGGTTCTAGAGGGTTCCTGGTACTCCTAGAAGAGTCCTATAAGGATCCATGCGGTCCCAGGGGGCTCTAGAGGGTCCCTGGGGGCCCTAGAAGGGTCCTAGAAGGCCCCAAAGGGGACCCAGGGGGCTCTAGAGTGTTCGCCGGTGACTTACAATGGTCCTAGAAGGCCCTAAGGGGGTACTAGGGGGCTCTAGGTTGTTTCTCATGGTCCTAGAAGGGCCCTAGAAGGCCCTAAAGTGGTTCCAGGGGGCTTTAGAGTGTTCCCCGGGGTCTTACCATGGTCCTAGAAGGCCCTAAGTGGGTCCCAGGGGGCTCTAGAGGGTTTCTCGTGGTCCTAGAAGGGTTCTAGAAGGCCCTAAACTGGTCCCAGGGGGCTGTAGATTGTTTCTCATGGTCCTAGAAGGGTCCTAGAAGTCCCTAAAGGGGTCCCAGGGGGCTCTAGAGGGTTCCTTGTGGCCCTAGAAGGGTCTTAGAAGGCCCTAAGTGTGCCCAGAGGACTCCAGAGGATTCTTCGTGGTCCTAGAAGAGCTCTAGAAGGCACTAAATGGGTCCAAGGTTGCTCTACAGGGTTCCTCGTGGTCTTAGAAGGGTCCTAGAAGGCTCTAAGGGGTCCCAGTGGGCTCTAGAGGGTCCCTGGGGGTCCTAGAAGGGTCCTAGAAGGCCCTAAGGAGGTCCCAGGGGTCTCTAGAGGGTTTCCCAGGGACTTACAATGATCCTAGAAGGCCCTACGGGGGTCCCAGGTGTCTCTAGAGGGTTTCTCGTGGTCCTAGAAGGGTCCTAGAAGGCCCTAAGGGGGTCCCAGGGGACTCTAGAGGGTTCCTGGTGCCTCTACAAGGGTCTTAGAAAATCCTAGAAATTTCCCAGGGGGTTCTAGATGGTTCCTTGTAGTTCTAGAAGTGTTCTAGAAGGCCTTTAATGGGTCCCATGGGGCTCTAGAGGGTTCCTCGTGGTCCTAGAATGGTCCTAGAATGCCCCAAGGGGTTCCCAGGGGGCTCTAGAGGGTTCCTGGGGCTCCTAGAAGGGTCCTAGAAGGCTCTAAGGGGGTCCCAGTGTGCTCTAGAAGGTCCCTGGGGGCACTAGAAGGGTCCTAGAAGGCACTAAATCGGTCCCAAGGGGCTCTAGAGGGTTCCCCGGCATCTTACAATGGTCCTACATGGCCCTAAGTTGTCCCAGGAGGCTCTAGAGGGTTCCATGTGTTCCTAGAATAACCCAGAAGGCCCTAAGGAGGTCCCAGGTGGCTCTAGATGGTTTCTCGTTGTCCTAGAAGGGTCATAGAAGGCTCTAAGGGGGTCCTAGGGAGCTCTAGAGGGTTCCTCGTGGTGCTAGAATGTACCTAGAAGGCTCTAAGGGGGTCCCAGGTGGCTCTAGAGGGTTC